>NC_031779.1:15362593-15563458 GCF_001522545.3 Parus major
CTCCCCAGCAAAAGTGGCTTTACCTGCCAGAGTCTGACGTCCTTGGTGGGTGCAAGCCCTTATGGAGGCAGCAGTGTGGGCTGCTTTGCTTCCTTGGGAAGGGTTATCCAAGGCTTCCTTCCACTGAAAGGAGCAGCGGGACTCTCACGATAAAACACTCTGTGCTTCATCGGTACCCGTCTTGGCACCAGCAAAATTCAGGTGAGGGAGCAAACGTGAAGCGCTGCTGTGTTCCAGACAAAAGCTCTCAGAGTGGGCCAGGAAAATCAGGACCTTGCTTTGCACAGCAGTCAAGGCACAGCCTTTGCCAGCTCCGAGGTGCTGGAGGTGCTGCGGTGCCGGATGCGCTGGGCGAGCGCCCGCACAGACACGTCGTGCGAGCGGGACAAGGCACAGCTTTGTGTTCAGCAACCTTGCCCAAAAGGCAAATTAGTTCTTGCAGCTCAGGTTTAATGAACAAAAAGTGCTCGTAGTAACCAGACTCTTGCCTTCCTCAAACAAGGTGGGGTAGTGTCAGGGCAAACCCAGCTGGGGACCTGGAGAAAGATTTTCCTTGTGTTTTGCTCTGCTTGACCGACTCTGTGCAACTGAATGTCGATGTGAGCCACCCTGGCTGCCTTCCCTGCTGTCTCTGCAGAGAGGAGAGACACCTGAGACAGCCTCTCTGCTGCTGGACTGGGATGTGTGCCCTCCCACAGTGACTGCCACTGTGTTTTCCTCCTCTTGGGCACAGAAAGAATCAATTTCATGTCATGCCCTCACAAGACAAGAGTGACACAACTTAGCAGCTCCCCACCCCAAGCTGCTGGCTCCCAGCCCTGGGACACTATCTAGAGACAGAATTGCAACCCTCAACTGCTGTTTCCCAGCCAAGTCAGCAGCTGAGATTCCTCCTGATCCGTTCTAGTTTACCACTGTGTGTGGGGAGCTCTGCCCTTTCCAGAGCCATCTCTGCATTCTAGGCACTTGCTCATGCCTTGAAAGCTCAGCCCAAAAAAAACAAAAGAAAATATGTCAGGCAAACCCAAGCACTCCGTCTGAGTGTAAAAAGTGTCAGTATTTAATTTTTACTTCTTTAAACATATGTCATCAAAATCAGCACTTCATCAGGCCACCCTTACTGTGGGGACTCGTGGGGACTCACACCTGGGCTGAGGGATGGTGGACATGAAGCCGCAGGGCAACTTCAGCTTCTCCATTTCTTTAATATTTAAAAAGCCTTAAGCATGGTCTGGCCACGTGTAAACAGCAAATCCTTCCCAGGCACTAAAATACAGCTGCCTTTAAAGTGGAAACAGCAGTAAAAGACCTGGGCAGACACAGCAAACTGCCCCCAAAATATAGGGAGTTTTGGACAGGGAAAATGATGGTTGCTTCATGGGATTTTGGCTCTGGTGGAGAGCCAGGGCTCCTAAATCTTCAGAGTCAGCACCATCCAATTTTTAAGCAGTTAGGCAGTGACAAATAAATGCACCATTTAACTGCCTCTTATTGAAATTAATAGAAATGAATCATCCTGGCATTTTTGAAAAATCTTTCTGAAGCAGCTTAGGTGCCTAAATATCTTTAGCAGCATAGACCTAAGCAACTTTTCAAGTACTAGTTAGCTTCTGCTTCCTAATGTGTCTCATAGCACTAAATCACACAGAATAAATGGGGTTTTTAATTAATGTGAGAGGACAGGCCTTCAGCTGCCAAATTCCTCTTAGCCTTGAGCAAAGAGTGGCAGTAGCTGTGAAGCTGGCCCTCCCTCAGCCAGCTGAAAGTCGGGCAAAAATGTTGCACCCTAATTCTCCCAGCCTGCTGGTAGCACATGCATCAGTTTTACTGCAGTGCTGCTCTTGCTGCTCTTATTTAATGAGGTTTCCTGATGCTTTTTCCATTTTTTTCCTGGGATCCTGAGCATGCAACAACCCCAGCTGCCTCTGAGGAGGGTGGCACCAATGTCTGACATGCTCTGTCCCACAGCACAGCAGCACAGAGCAAACCACAGCCTGGGCCCTAAAACCCTGCCAGACAAGGTTCTTCCTCACACAGGCCACCTCACATTCACCCCTTAAGCTTCTGATGGACCTGAAATAGCCAACAAATAAATCCAAACTGCTGCAAACACATTGGAGAGAGGTGGAGAAAGGCTGCTGGAGTGAGAAAGAGCAGCCAAATCACTGCTGTGGCCATAAGTTTGTTCTCAGTCAAAGGCTTTAGTCCACTGGAGTTGCTGTGAGAAGTGAAGGGAAGGCATTTGGGAATGCTTTGCATCCTTTTGTGTTTGATTTTGGATGGTTTGGGAGGCACAGCACATTCAGATCCCAATGTCATTGTTTAAGGGATTGTTTGTTTTCATTCCTCTCCTCCCTACACTGAAAATTAAATTTGGCACACAGAGACCAGTCACTGATGACTCTTCAGGGATAGATTTTTATTACATTTAGGAGACATTCAAAATAGTTTTTGACATTATTTTATGCTAGGAATTATAACTGAGACCCCAAGGGATGGAGACATGCAAAGCCCACAGTAAAGCAGTGGGAGATGCTGATTGCCCAAGGCTCCTTTGAAATCCCAGATTATGTTATGGATATAGTCACAGAATTGAAAGTGATCCCTTTGCCACAATTTAACCAGTTGCTGCCTGCCAGATGAGGCAGGGGAACCACGGTCATGGTCTAAGCAAATGTGTCAGCTCCCAGGCTGGGCTTGCTGTGGCTCAGTCCGTGGGAGGTTGCTGGTGGAGCAGAGACATTCCCAGCCCTCTCAGCCATGTGCCTGTCCCTCGTGGAAAGGACACATTTCACATTTCTTCACATTTCTTCACATTTCTTCACAGAGCTGCTGTCAAGTGCGTGGTGGGCTCAGTGGCTGCTGTGTCTCCTGCTTGTGCAGCTCATGGTGCCGAGAGCAAGGGCAGCAGGGGGAATGGACAAACCAGTGGGTGAAGGGCAGAAGGCAGTAACAGTACTGGGGAGAAACAATAATAGGTAAAAAAACATTTTCTACAACTGCTGGATGCTCAGTCTTGTGATTCTTTACTAAATTTGAGGAAGAACCACTCCACCCACTATGGGCATACAAATATATTGTAGGATTGCTCCTTCAAACTCCAGTTTTGTTTTGGGGAGCAAAATCTTTGCCTCTTTTTGCTCATAATTCCAACTCTGCCTGTACAAAAAGGATTTCCACATGTAAAAATTTTTTAAAACTGAAAACATTAAGTTATATTTTTTGAGAAACTTGCATAATTAATCTAACACTTGGAATATCTAAACCAAACCCTCCATATTTTTTGACCAGAAACTTCAGCTGGCTACTTTTGATACTTACTGAATTAAACTGGACAGCTACATCTTTTCCACAGATCTGTATTCAGTTAATAATAGTAGTACTTTGAAGCTAGCCAATTCCTTTCCTCTAGCAGTCTCACAGTGTTTTTGAAATGGATCTAGATGTTATTATTCCCATGTATTGGCTCAGAATGAACTGTGAAATAAATGATTTGCTGAAGGCCATAGAGTAAGCTAGTGGCAGAGCCTTGGTTTTTCATGTCCTAGTCTATTCCTGTAGGCCACTGAGATCCAGTTTGGGGGTCCTAAAATGCCATATATTCCTTTGTCACGTGGATACTATGGGACTGAACTGGAGGTATCCCCATCTGATAGGGCCAGATGGCAGATGTGTGTCCCACATCACGTGAGGGAGTAACTGCTGTGGGACTCAGGCCTAAAAAAAAGAAACAAAGGTAGGAATTGACCTGATCATCACAAAACCTGGCCAACAGCTTGCTCCCTGACCAAATCAAAATGTCAGGCAGAAATGAGGGCTACAGAAAGCATGGTCTGAGGTGGATAAATTGTTGTGATGGGCTGGAAGCAATAGATATGACATTTCTGTTTTTACTAATACACCTGCCATCATTCACTGTGTTCATTATCACAACGGTTCTTGTATTTTTATTCATCAGTGAGAGCAAAATGACCGAGCTCCTTGATGCCTTTGTCTGTGAAACACCTTTGTCTGCTGTTTTTGTATCACCTTTGCCATCACAGCTATAACAAATCACCTTGTTAATGTTACAGTGCTTGTTCTTGTGGCCCAGGGTGATCCCGTGTAGACCGGTGGGCAATGTGCACATAATTATAATCCACCGCGTTTTCGTGCAATTAGTATGCAGCAGAATTGTTCTCAGATACTCACAGACATACAAAAAGATTAAATAAAACCCATTTAATGTCATGAATTGTCCTGTTAGGAGTTAATGAGGTCTGGTAGGTTGCCAAAGTCCAGCACACAGAAAGCTCAGGCAGGCCAGGAGGGAGAAAGGGAGGAGTTGCTGGGTTCAGCCAGATAGACCTTGAAGTGCAACAGCTGTGCCTTGTCTTTGAGGAGAGGATCAAGTAGAGAATATGAGATAGGCAAACGTTGGCTTAAACTTTCTTCTCTCTTTGATTGTCCTTGGACATCTGCCTCATCTCCTGTCAAGAATGTTTGGCAGCTGTGAGCCCAGAATAACAGTGCCGCTCAGCCAGGGCGCTATCGCAGGCGTCTAATACTTTAAGCCAACTACTCTGTGCTGTGTGCCTCGCCCGATCCTGAACTATGCTAATGCCTTGAGCTAACTGGGCTTTCTAACAGCCCGGGAAACACATAGAAGCGGGCTCTGCGGTTTATTTTCCTCACGTGCTAATTGGCTTTAATTGTTGGCCAATTGGATTTCAAGTTTAGAAAAGGGTGCCCCAGACAAAAGGAAAAGTGTTAACTTAAGACCGTGGGAGAGACGGGCCATTCTGTTCAGTTTCTAATGTAGCAGACTTTATGCAGATGCATAAGTCTCAGGGCAATGGCTGTCCTAGAAAGATTTCTCAAGCATAACCAATGTGGTTTCCTATAAAATATATGCTTCCATACATGCTGAATGTCATTAATGTTCAGCTATTTCCTGGAGTGCAAATTCCCAGCTTTCACAACCAAAGTGCTTGTGCTCATTTTGCCTCAAGAACAGAGGGGTAGGTAAGAGGAATACCAGGTTCATTTTGGTATTTAAACTGGTTTACATAGTGGCTTTAGAAGTTTTTGCAGTAGATTCTGCAAAATCCAGCCTTGATTTGTCTCCACAGTCATGTCAAAAGAGAAGAAGGAAGAAGGAGTTCCATCCTCATGTACCTCAACACTTGTCCAACAGAAAAAAGCCCTCTCTGAATAAGAGGTCCCTCAGGATCTGCACCCATTTCTCCTCTGATCATCATATCACATCATAACATTCATTTTCTGGTGACACCAGTTTTATGACCACTGCATTTCCATTTATTTCAAAAGAGTTCATGGGAAGAGAATTAGGCCATGTAAATACAGCTGTGAGATCAAGCAGCCTAAATTATTTCTGTGTCATCTTTAATGTACATGTCCTGCCAGCATCCCTGGTAGTTAGGATTGTGCTATTATCCATCTTTTCCTGAAGACACAGAGGGGCAAGTCCTCTGAGGTAGCTGGGATCATAAATACCTATGAAAATATGTGTTAGAGAGACTAAAGGCCAGCTTTTCAAAACTAAATTAATAGGATTTGGGCACTTAACCTGCTTAAGCACTTACAAGAACTTGCTGAAGAACTACTGAAAACCTGATCAGAAGTGATTTGCCTAGGTCATATTGGCTGGTTTTTACAGAGGAGGAATCCGTGTCCTAAAATCCTGATGGGACTTTACTGCCATTAGGACCTGACCAAGCTCCCGAGCAAAACACCAAACAAATCCTCATCATTATTACCACATAAAACATCTAGAAACAGGAACAGATTATGGCATTGTAAAGATCTGCTGGTCAGCAGTGAAGTTTTCTGCCATCCTTTATTTTTCTCGTTTTCTGAAGTGAATCCTGTACACAAAGCTCAGCTCAAACAATTTTCATTTGCCCATCCAGAGGAAGGCAGAATGATGCTGTTACACAGAGACAGCAACTTGTTTTAAGTGCTATGCAACATCCATTACAGGATGCTGATAAATCAGACTTAAAACTTGCTCTTTGACATGATTTTTCAAATTGTTAAGAGATCATTTTGTAGTAAAGGCCCAGATTTTTTCTATTACTTCATGTTAATGGATACTACCCAGGCAGCATAAAAAGATGGTGTTTGGCTCTGAGAAATCACTGGAGAATCCTTGCCAGGGAGAGATTTTAACAGAGGGATTTTAACATTGGAGATGGTCTTGGTAGAATAACATATGATATTCCAATTTACAAGTAGTCTTTGAAGGGCTGTAGCTAATGGCACCACATTTGTCAGACTGCCTAATTTAGATCTGTAAATTGAGGTTAATGCACATGCATAACAAGAATTAAGAAAAGCAACTCTTCTGTGGAAGATCCATGCATTTTTGTGCAAGCTACACTTGTTTAAGAATAGAAAATAAAGGTACAATTCAGGCACATGCTCATTCTTATGCAAAACTTGATAAAGTTTTCTCTGTCCTTTGAATTCTAGGGTAGTCACTATGTCTCCTCTGTGCCTGTATCCTGGCAGTCCAGGACTGCCTTTATTGGAGCAAATAAGAGATTGTTCTTGAGAACCCTTAAGTCTCAGCCTCCGGTGTTGTGGTTCAGTGTCCTGAAAAGTTCAGTAAAATTGTTTCCCACTCAGGTGTGTTTTACTCACTCACTCACTCACTCACTCACTCACTCACTCACTCACTCCAGATGGGATCAGAGCTGACTATGCCAGACCCACACACAAAAATCTTCCAGTGGTAGTTCCAGCTGGGAGGGAAAATAGACATGTTATAAATCTCCTGACTCATTGTCCTAACAGAAGCAGATGTAATTTGGATAACTTCAGACACTGGGCTGCTTTATCCAAATCAAGCTTGAGCTATGAACATCTTGTGCCCCTCCCTCGTAAAAAGGTTTTCAACAACAAAAATAAAAAGGGGATTTCAGTTCCATCCTATCTCGTTACTCTATGTAAACTGCTATAACAAAACCAAAACCAGAAGAACTACGCAGGGGAGTGACAAATTCACCAAATTCCTCTTGGTTAAAACTAATGCCTAGTGATAATATCATGCTCTTCTCCGTGACACACGATATTCTCTCCTGGTTTACAAAGCACCAGGGGGGAACATCCTTGGAAAAACTTCCAGCCATGGTGAATCTGACTTGAAGCATCTGTCTTTAGGGGCCAGATTTAAGATCAGTCTCCTTGGGAGTTCAGAGACACCGTGGGATTAGCACGAAGGGGCTCCCCTGGCTTCTTCCATGCAAAATCCTGATGCAGCACTCCTCCCTGCTGCCTGTAGGAACACGTTGCCCAAACTAAAATATCTGCTCCAAGAGCATCTCAGCATCCACAACACGAGGAAAAAGTGGTTGATATCAACCCTGGAGATGGGAATTTCACACCGTGCTTCCCCTGCATACTTTGTTTTCACTTGGGATCATCCCAATTTCTCTCCCTTTGTGTTTTTACACTGCAAGACATCCTACGGTCATCCCTGAGGAAAGCTGGACACTAGACACCTTCTGCAGCTAGTCATCACATCCCTGGGCTTTGTCACAGGGGTTAGCTGCAGGCTGATGCCAGTCACCTGCTTTTGAGGCAGTGAAGTGTTCTGCTTGCCAGGGCTCAGCAGCTCCTGGGAAGCTGGAAGTGGATGCGAGTGGCAGATGCTAACAGACACCAGAGAGCCTGGATCACCAGCCTCTCCTCTCCCTGACAAATTGCACCTTCCTCACAAACATTGCAGCGTGTAACTTATCTCCCAATCGGAGCGCTGGCCGCCCCTCCTCGCCAAGGCACTGTCCTTCCAGGTGGATTATTTTCCACTCAAAGACTGATGCCTGCAACAGCAATCTTGAAAGTCTCCTGCTATCTGCTTCTCACTCTTCACAAGACAAGACAAGACCACCCAGGGATTCGCCTGGAGAAATATTACACCAGCCTGTGGGCCGGCGTGCCTGAAATTGGCCCGGGGAGCATATCGACACCAGTTACCCAGCTTAGGGAACACAAGGGGATTAATAACTTGGACAGTGTGCAGGATAAAACTAACCTCAGAAACAATTCCCCATCCAAACCCCATCAGAATTTTAATCTTTACAGACTTTTAGCTCCATAGCCCAATAAATCCTTTCCATAGTGACTCATTGTTACCCTGATCTTCCTTATAAAACACACGGTGCAAACAGTGTAACATTTTCCTTTCTTATTGCTCTCCTTTGTAAAACCATCTCTCCTTGTATCTCACTGCCATTTGCCTGTTAGTCATGGGCTTCACTCCTGAATGAGCCACTTAAGAAATGTTACACTGATGTCAAATTGATACATGTCTTGTGAATACTTTATACTTTCTCTTTATTTAATGTGAAAGGACAGTGTTCAGTGCTGATCAAAAACTGGGGCCAAAGTTTCAGCCAAAATACAATTTTTCCATTTAAAAAAAATAACCTTTAACAGAAATTAGAATATAAGAGCAACCAAAGCCATTAATAATTCACATTTCAGATTTTTCTTTTTTTTTTTTTTTTACCCTCTTGAAAAAATTTAAATTCCTTATAGAGGACATTATTTACATTTCTTAAGGAGCCCTCAAAACACATTTTCAAAATAACTCTGTTGCCAGGTCTTGAAAGCTGCAACTGCAAATCATTTTGCCTGTGAACTCTAGCCTGGCAAAGTGTTTTCCCAGATATTTCAATTCTAAGAGTCTGGAGTGACCAAAATTTACACCAGTTCTGAGCAGGCACAGTGGCAGCACCAGTGAGGAAGAACAAAAAGAATATTGTTCTATGAACCAGTTATCTTTCTCAGGCTGCTCCCTTCCCTTCCATAGCACAGCAACAGGAACAGCACAGAGGACTTCATGAATTCCCTTTCCCCAAGTGTACAAGTTGCCTTTTCAGGATCAATGTGTATGGTGAGGTCACAGTAAGTGAATCTTAAACTCATTCAAATTTCTAATATTTGAATGGAGTGAGAAGATGAGGACACCATTAGAGAGCCCCAGGAGCAATGCAGGGAGGACACTGAGGTCCTTGTTGAAGCAGTGCAGCAAGGTGTGCAGTGCCTTATGAGCCACCGTGTCATTCCCCACAAGCTTAAAGCAGCTTAGATTTTGAAATTCAGCCTTCAACACATAACAGAGTCCTTGACCACCCTCCTATAGAAAACAAAATCCTGCTTATTTTGGCAGATGTTCATTTTTCCCTTTCAACCACTCCATTCTGTCTTCATTCTGGCTTTTTAGGGTCTTTTCCCTAAGTACAACGTTATTGTGGGTTTAGCCTGAGACGTGAGTCAATCTCCTCCTTTAAAGCAAACTGATTTCTTCACTTCTTTCCCTGTGATATCTATTTTGGAGGCTCTCAACTCCCTGGTGGGCCAGTGGGACATCCCGCAGCCTCTTTATGGCTGGTGGTCTGCGGGAGGGAATGGGATTACATCTCTCAGCGGCCAATGGTGCTGCCTGTAGGTTCAATAAACAGGCTTTAAAAAAAAAGACACACACACACACAGCATGTCCTTCTTACTCTGTTTTGCATGGTGTGACTGAACCTGCAGAGCCAGTGGGAGCGGGTTCTATAGTGATAACAGTAACCATTGACTTTCCCTTCCCTGATTTCACCTCTTTCATTATGTTGGACAGCTTTGTTCCAGACTAGGAGATTATGCAACGGGCTGAGGAGGAGATGTGACTTCAGTGAGATATAGCACACAAAAAAGTGTGACAAATTGCAATGACAGGGGCTCCGATGGTAGCTTGTGATGGAGTGAAATTAAATCCCTAACCCAACAATGCAGCATTATGCTATATTCTATAGGCACCCTTGTTGAGGGTAGATTGAGAGAAAAAGAGATGAGCAGAAAGAAAGATGCACACATATTTCCCCATCCATGTTCCCAGCTAGCCCTTTCCCTCAATGTTAGTTTGGGGGTAAACAACAAATAAAAAAAGTCCTTAATGCTTGGGCCTCGATGTAAGAGATGTGTGACATGGGGAGAAATGGAACGGATTGAGGGGTGCCCACAAACACCCACAGCTTGCAGTGCCATGCCCTGCTCTGTCCCCGGGGAGATGAGCTGGGACAGCCTGTCTCCATACCTCCACACACAGCAGCCCAAGTCATTTGCCCTCCTTCCTAATTAAAGTGCTCCCTGAGGGGCGCTGGAGGAGGATGTGTGTACACCTTTGTACTCAGCTGCTCCAAACTTCCTAGGGCGATACCGCGGGGTGATCCTGATGGCTTTTTTCATGCTAAATAACTGACCTAGACGCCCTTACTGCCCCATTCATCTCTTCTACATAAACAAACTATTCATTCCCCAAGGAATAGGTGCATCTGTTCTCTCAGGCCCAGCTCCTGAGGGAAGCCAACAAGAGACTTGAAACTATTTCAGGAAGAAGGGAGCACAACACACTGTTAGAGTATCTTTGTTGTCCCGGGGCCATCCAGGTGTTAAATCACTCAGTGGCCTCTGAAAGGTCCAGAGCCAAACACTGAAACAAAAGGCAAAGATGGGGAAGGAGAGTGCCAGATATCACAGCTCACACTCCTTGAGTTTCTCTGTTGCTTGCTGAGGTTTTCGGGAGCCTTGTATTGACGAGACAGAAAATGAAGTTGACTGTAGGAGGCTTGGAGCACTCAACACTGCTGCAAACTTTATGAGCTGGTCAGCATTACTAATGTTCTCAGAGTAACACTCTTGTGGGACTCCTGAGCTTAGTTTTCACTGGAAAGAAACAATAGTTTTAGCTGTGAAATGTTTTAAATTCAACTTCCACCTCTCCCCCCTCCCATCTTCAGTGGAGTTGCCATGAGCCCAGACTTTAAAAACATTTCAGACTTAAAAGGTTAAGATTTAAGTGCTGCTGATTTTATCTGGGCTTTTAACTAACATAGGCAGGTGGATTAGAGATATGTGTACAATCTCCACTCTAGACACTTGGGTAAATATGCACAAGTGCTGAGTGAGCCAAGGAAGGAATCTGATGTTATTGTCTATTAATTTGAAAGCAGAGATTAAAGAAAGTGCAGAAATCAGTAGTGTAAATATCAAAAAGGATTTCCATTTATATGTAAGAACATTACTCTAGCAGTCTGGCTATTCCAAATAACATGAAAGCTTTTTTTTCTGAGGAAAAAGAATTGTGAATTTGTTTAAATTTACATATTTTCCTCTCTCTTTGTTTGCAGGAATGGTCACCATGCTTGCAGCTAGGAAGCAGTTTGCTCAAGAGGGCTGGGTTTTGTTCAGGGCCTGCATTTGGCTGGAGGAACTAAAAAGAGAAAAAGTATTTCACAAAGTTATATGACAGGCAACCAGGCTGGGATTTCCTCCTCCTTGCCTTCCTTTTTCACAGTAATATTTGTGACTATTTTTTCCTTTCATATTTCCACCAAAAATCAGCTTAAAAAGAGCTTCTGTTTTTCTGCAGGTTTTTTTGTTATTCTGAAAAGTTCATGGAAACTTGGTAGAAATTATTTGCAGGTGATGGGGCATTCCAAACCATTTTGGCTGTGGCTATTGATCAAGTGACTGCTTATCCAGTTCCTATGCATCACTTCCGCCTCCTCCTTAGATGCCTGCTGTCAATTTTTAAATTAATTGTGACAATAAACAGTAAACATCCTCAAAACAAATTAAGCCCTTGCACTTTCTCCTAGAAAAGAGCAAAAAAATATAAATTGTATCTGCTCTGATAATATAGCCTGTGATTTTAATACTGCAAGCAACAATATTTTCTCTACAATTGGAATTAAGTTGTGTCCGTATGAGATTGGTGCTCTTTAAAAGCATACTTGGGGCTAAAATATCAAGAAATTCTCTACTTTTATGAAAGCTTTACAAATTCCTGGAGGTCATCTGAATACTCAAAAATAATGCATAATGTGACCCCATGAATCAAATAGGCCAAGCTCAGCACTTTTTATTAGCAGAAATATTCATGAATCTTTTATCCTCCTCCTTAGTCCACCAGCTCTTATTTTCACCCTGTTCTCTCCTTAATGCAACATTTCATAGGAATGCCAAGAAAAAGGAACCCAGCTTCAGGTTTAATTGCTAATATTTCTAAATTTAGTCAGCATAAAATCCATCTGAGGCTCCAAAGATTTTCCCTGTAATCTGCAGAACCTGAGTTTGAATCTAGCCCAGGAGAACACCACTGCAAATAAATACCATCTGATCTCTACAGAAATCTGACAAGAGTTCAACTGTTTTCCACCTTGCTTCGAGTATATCAGAGCTGATTTCCCAATGCAACGCTGTAAGGGAAAAAGTCAATTAAAATGCAACTGTCCCAATTTCAGTGAAAGTTACTGATCAGCAGGAATCTCTATACATGTGGTTATTTTTTTTTTTTTCTTTTGAATTAAGCAGGCCAATATATTCTGTGATATTATGTTCTTATGCTGGCTTGCTTTCTGACTCATGTAACCCTGGACAAGCAGCAGTGATTGTGAGCCAAATTACCCCAGTTTTCCACACAACAATATGGGAATTGCTGGACTCAGCTCATTCCTCCCATCTTTCTCACCTGCTTCTGTGACCATTAGAGATACCACAGTGAATGAAACTCTGCAATATTTGGCTGGAAGGACATGGCTGGGACTGCCAGTTTTGTTATACACCAGCACTTTCCCTATCAGTGCAACCTAAATGGGATTAGGCTAGACAGAAAGGAACCAATTCTGGATGCTGGAAACCATCCAGATTTGGTTATCATTTCATTCTTTACTTTGGTCCATGTCAGTGTCTTATGGAAGATTTCAAGTTTGAACAACCAAAGGGAAACATTTCCAGCTCTCTTTCTCTAGTATCACAGGTCTGACTGCAGGTTATCAGCCTCAGCAACTTGTCCCAGCTCCTGCTAGCATCATGGAAACATAGACATTATCTGATTGAAGACTGGATTTGCACATTTTTTTATGCTGCAGCTATTAGCTTTAAATAGAAAGTTTTCAATATTTCAGTGAGAAAGCCTCAGATCCAACAATGATTTCGTTTGGAGTGGCTTTTGCTCAAGATTACAAATTTTTGTTTGTCAGATCATTTTGCAACTTACATTTAGAAAATTTTAACATGGAAAAAACATATAGTTTCCATTCAGTTCTGACATTAAACGTCCATAAAACACAGAGGAATGTCCTCAGTGAAGCACTTAAGGTATCAGGTCTTCATAATCCAGTAAGATTAATTATCATGTATAAGTAAATAGGAATTGTTTTTCATTCATTTCCCATTTCCAGATGTAGGATGATTAGGCCTCCAAATTAGTTTGCTCCAATGCTGAATATTGAGACTGCATCAATAATTACTGAATAAAAAGCTGAGCCCAGGGGTTTGGGCTCCCCTTAGCAGTTTGGATCAGGAGTTCACCCACATTACGTTACAGATAACAGCTCTGCACAACATTTGGCTCAGGTTCAGTTGCTCTGAGTCGAAGGCCAGGACAGACCCTCAGTTCATCTCCTTCTACTCTCTTTCTAGCCCACACAATTATATTTCACTCACATATTTCTAGGCTGAGCCCTGTGACATTAATTAAATGGGAACATTTCAGAAATCAAGAGACAGAACTGTTGCCTGCTCTAGGCAGAGAGCGGGAGGGAGAGGCAAACCCAGCCCTTGCCATGGCAAAGAGCTGATCGAGGTGAGCACACCTGGGATTTGTCTCCTGGAGCTTTACATGTCTATAAGGTGGATGTCTACATCTGATCTCATCGTGCTCACACCCCTCTGCAGTCAGAGAAAAGGGCATTTCTGGAGCTCAGATCATCATGTCTGTGTCAGGGTGAGACTCAGTGCTCCCTTTCCACCTCAGGTGTGGACAGCTGTGTCCAGGTATCTGACAGCCATGCAAGGACACCCTCAGCTTTCATGGTCACACCACAAACCCTACGAAACAGAGCTCTCAGGCCATTAAAAACCCCTGTTGGTTTAACCAAGCAAAGTTTCAGATTGTTGTTCCCTCCTGAAGCAGGAGAGCAATAAAGGTTGGGATTTCTAGCTTGGGTTTGCATCTACTACAAAGGAGAGCTGTCTGTCATGCAACATTATCTTCAAGGTTAAGATGGGGCTCACTGCATTCTCTTCCTTTATGAAAGTGAGAATTGGTATTGTTGTCCTTTCATTCTCATGAGAGACACTTAATTTGAAAAGAGGCCTTGAATTTTGTTAAACATTATCAGTTCCTATTTTATTCTAGATTGATATGTAGATTAGGCAAAGCCTGACACTCAAAATTAAATATGAATAACACAAAATAAGAATAAATTAAAAGACTGCAAGATGTCCTGGCTACCCTAGCTTTTGTCATATATATTCCTAGTAATACATGACTGTATGTATTGGTGTTGGTTAGGAGAATTCAGTTTGATCCCTATGGAAACATGCTGCAGAGGAAAATAAACTATAGAAAATGTGAATTTAAGAATTAAAAGTCCTACAAACCATTGTCTTGTGCTCATCTAGACAAGATTAGAAAACACCCACTACAGCAGTGCAGTCTTTTCCAACATTTCATCCCAGCCATCATGTGTTTCAACTCTCTCCTGAAAGAATAGCCTCTAGGAAGAGGCTGAGTGCAAAATTCACAGCACATAAATTAGCCTCTTTCTCCAGCTAGTGGGTTATTGAGAGGAGATTGGAATTGCTTTGTTACTCAAATGTATTTGACATACTCTTTTGCCATTTTTTCAGATTCTCTTGGCTACTCAATGTTTTGCCCTGAGTAGTTGTGATCCCTATTTAAAGGTGAATTGCTTTCCTTAAATCTAATAAATGAGCAACTTGGCTTGTGTGAGCAAATGTAGCAGTTTTCAGAAGAACTTGCATCCACACTGGTGATATTGCCATTTGAGAGCCAGAGCATGAACAATCACACAAAATTAATGGAAAATTGGAACAAAAGAGGGGCAGGCAGGGTGAAAACGAATTCTTTAGAAAATCTGAATGTCTGTGGATTACTTAAGCTTAACTCTACACCCTAACATAGGCACAAGACATCCTGCAGCCCACAGGAGAGTTTCAACACGTTACACATTCAGCATGCAAGACACATTAAGAAACTCGATATTAGGTTTCCCACTGATTTCTGAGTGACTGGATGTGCAGTTGACTGTCTGCCTTTTCCCTTTTCCCAGCACGCCTGGATACCTAGTTTTGCTGTCATCAGTCCAAACACATGCTCTATTTTCCCCTCTTCCTAAGCAAAACCCTCTTTCCCTCTCCCCCTCTCCATACATTACTCTTTCCTGTCTCTTGTTTCTCCGAAGCGGTGGTGCCTGCCAGGAATCAGAGAGATTCAGTGTGTGTGTATAGAACGACCTGGGAAAGGGGCACTTAGGACAGAATTGCCTGTTTTGGGCCCAAAACATGAGATTTTCGAACTCTGTGTTAGTCCCATGAAAAACCAGGAATTAGGAGGAGCAGCAGAAAGCATCTTGTGTGTGTCAGTGTCGGTGTGTGTGTGCGTGCTCTAACCTGGAGTTTTACTGGTGATTAAATGGTCTTTAAATCAAAGCTGATAGATAAATAAGGGAACTATTCCAAAACCAAGGGGGTGAAAAAACACTCCACATGCACCTGCTGGAGACGCTGTGCTGCTGGCTCTACATTTCAACTCTAACCTGTATTTGATATGGTGTTGTTGCAGCTGTGGGTTGGGGTGGTTTATTTAAGTGGCTCCAAATGCTTGTCAGTGTGGCAACCAGCTGAATACATAAAACAGGCTCTCCAAACCCTTTATGGCCCAGGGTCAGAGTAAATGGAATAATAAAATCCAAATGCTTTTGTCTCATTTTCCATCACCCAAGCCTTCCGCATAAATCTACAGCTTTGCAATGACCTTCGCATTCAGTGTCGGGGATGAGGCCGCAGGTCTGAGATACATTTGGTCTTCATCTTAGGTCTTTAAAAGCTTTTTCCAATTAATTTTAACTGACTTCCATAAGGATCAAGTACAGTTTCCTCCTCCCAGCCCCCTCACTCCACATCCCACCCCCTTTCTCTCCTTACTGGCATCTTCAACCAGTCAATTGGGGGAACACTAGAGAATAAGACTATTGATCATATTAAATGTAGTAGCACCAACAGCAAAGACATTTACAAAATGAGTGATTTAACAAATAGGAAGTGAAAGATTTCTTGAAAGAGTTTTAATTTGATGTCTTCCTCACTGCAGGGTGTCTGGTTTTTTTTATTTCTCCAGAGCCACATTATCCCTGTTCAGATGTCATCGTGGGGACCCACGTGTTTGCAAAGTGTAGATCACCATGAAAATATGAAACTAAAAGATACAGGTTTGGGTTTACTGAATCAAAAATCACCTTGTCTGGAACTGCTGAGGGCTACCCCTTGCATCTTCCCCATCTGATCTAAATTAGATGTAAAGTCACTCCTAGGTGTTTCAATTACAGTGAAGAGCAATTCAAACCTCTGTCAAAAGAAATCCTCAGGACACCCCTGAACATTCTCACCCTAAGAACCCACAGATTCTTCTCTCCAAATTCCCAACCAGGTTTTTAACGGCCAGCTAATAAACTGGTGCCTAAAAAAGTGCTCATTCCTAGTTTTGCACTCAGTAAAGCTGGGCCAGTCTTTGAGAGCTGTAGTGGGCGTTAGGGGACACATTCGCAGCAGAGTTTCCACGTTTATTGTGGCTCCGTTGACTTCTGTACAGCTGAACAGCTCTACAGGACTGGAAGGCTCTGCCCATACTGTGCAGATGTGGTCCATAAAACCAACAGTCAGCTACCTCTACTGGGGGCTTGGGCTCAATTAACTTTAGAAAAAACAAAGGAACAAAAACATCCATAAGATAAGTACTTTCCCACGACCTGCCGAAAGGAAAACAGCTAAATGGAATCTCCAAGGCAAATCCTTATTTCTTGAGTTTGCCATCCAAAATTTTAAACATTTTAAAAATCAAGGAAGTTCTGATCATGTTGGCACAGCACTGGGAGTCCTGTCTCCCTAATCAAACCAAATCAAATTGAATCAAACTCCTACCTGAAGGTTTATGACATTTACCCATCATTACTAATGTAAATTTCTCCTTCAGCTCTAACAGGAACATCAGCAAAGATTTAAAACACAAGGCTCAAAGTAGTAAAATCCTCCAACCTTCTCTACATGATGATGTTTGGGGAGATCTGATTGTGATATCAGTAACCCTGGAAGTTCATGTAGTTGTTTTCCTGTCATCTGCTGGCAAAATTCAACTTTTTGGTTGGAATCAGCTTCCCCAGTTTTTTCTTGCTCAGAGGAACTCTCCATCCAAGCAACAAATAGCTAACAGAAATAGAACCACTTGGTTTTCTGTGGCATCAAAGGCTGTCCTTGGAGAATCTGACATGCAAGAAGCTGGAAATACCAACTGAAGTTTTGCCTGTGAGCAAAGCATTGGCAGGGGTTCTCTGGTGTGAATTCTCTGGTAGATCTGTACTGACCACAAGCTGGTGTCTGTCCCTTATTGGGGGCATTATCAGAGCTTCACATCTCTGCCTATCTTTTTTTTTTTTTATCAAATTTGAAGGATTTAAAAAGTTTTCTCTTTTAAACCAGCCTGAAATTTCCAGACAGATTCAAAATTACCAAGAATGGACTGGCAGAGGAGCAGAAAGGCTCATCTAAACATGCAGGCACTGAGAAATCAGGTAAAAGTCTCTCCTGTAGGAATTCAGGCTAAGAATGAAAGTTGTACTGTCCCTTTTTTCTGCAAAAATGAGAAGAAATCATACACCTGACCCTGGAAGTTAGATAAGGAAGGGCAGAACCATTCCTTCCTGGAGACTATGGGATTAAATGCATACTACTAAAGGTTTGCTTCTGTCTCCTGAAAACAGGATCTTTGTGTTAATTAATATGAATGCATGAATTAGAGACCCTAATCTCTGTTTTATCTTTCCATCCCAACTCATGTAAAGTGAGCCCACAAATACCCAGCTTTATATTTGCTATGCACGGAAGCTATTTGTGGCCCTATCAAAAAAGTTGTGAATAGATTTAAATTATTTATTTTTATATATATATATATAAATCCAAACCATAACAGGAATGAAACAAACACAGAGCAAGTGTTTAGCCACTTAATTAATTTCCATGTCTTCTGGCATGGCACAGGGCATTAGCACCCCCCAGCAGGGTGCCAGGGTGTGTGGCTGGGAGCTGGGCAGGCAGCAAGACATACTGTGAATTTCCTCCCCAAGCAACACGATTACAGAAACAACTGCAAATAACTTTGTGCTGATCCCCAGCAATGCATTCAGCAGCCCCTAATCTTCCAAATGTCTGCCTGTGTGATGGTATGAAAACTATGGCATTCCTGCAGCCCTCACCTATGGAGACACATCTAGGTTTTTCTATTGATTATTTGTGGTTTGCTGTTTGAAAAGTGAATTAAATGAAGATCACTAATACAACCCTGAGAATTCAAGAAGATGCTGAAACACTGTCAAAACGTACAAACAAAAGACACACTACACATATTTCCACCTGGGTTTTTCAAAAGTGCCTTTTGGGCGTGCACATTTATAAGAAAAGGAAACTGAGGCATGAGGTGAAACAATATGCCCATTCCTTGTAGCAAGGGCAGAAATTGAACTCATATCTCTTGCCTCAGTCCTCCACATGAGCTCCAGGAGCCTCCACGCCTCAGTTTCACATGTGAAACTCTAAAAGCTTTAATTGAGAGGCTGCATTTCCCCTGGAGTGGAATCAAATGAAACAAGCTAGACACTCAAGTAGGCTTACTGGTTTAATTTAAAAGTGAGGGGGACTGGTAGCAGGGAGCTACCGGTCAGGGGTCATTTGTTGTGGAATATACTTCTCACCTTTGTGTTCCTCAGAGCTGGGCTCTGGCAAACTTAATGACATTTGGCATCTCCACCTGCTCTATCAGTTTATCCTTGAATTAGACAGCTCGGCCTAGAGTAGCTTGAGAGCTTTTTTGGGACATGAGATTTATTATTTTTTAGGGGCTTTAAAGAAGAAATCTTTAGCTTTTAATGTCAGATTAGTAGTAACAGTAGTAGCAGTAGGAGGAAGAAGACCCCACAAGTATAAGGGCGGAAAAAAAATGTAATGGATGATGTAGTTTGCCTGGAGGAATGATGTTAATTTGGACCACTCAGCTTTACCTTGGCTTTTGCTTTGTGATTATACAAAAATAGGAATTTCACAGGATCTTGATCCAGGACATGAAGCTGACTTCATTCCCGTTTAAGTCTGAGGATTTCAGACCAAACATCTGTTTGAAACTTGAGATGAAATTCACATGATTTAGACACAAAGCCATGAGTCAATTAGATGTCCAGCATGCTTTGTCAATATCCTTGGCTTGGGTCCTCTGAAAAATTAGCACATAAGTAATTTTATACACAGAAGAAGGCCCAGTACATTCATTGGGATTAGTCTGGGTTATTCAGCTTTTTCCCAGGGTGGGGTTCCCAGCTGGAACCAAACCTCAAACCACATCAAGCTCATAGAGTTCTCAGAGAGATATTTTGCACTTCTGAAACCAGAATAATTTTCTCTTCAAGGCTCTGACATCACCACTCAGCTACAGGGATGCTCTTGATGGACATTTTGGACACCATCAGAAGCAAAGATGGGGTGAGAGGCCAAACATCCCAACCAGCAATACTCTGTTTGCACCCCACATAATCCCTTAATAAAATCCCCAATAAGGGACACCTAAAGCACGTCGCTGTTAAAGCTGACTTTTTTCCAAAATTAATGTTGTTTTCCCCAAAAGCCTTTAAATATTGTCAATATATGTAATATATAGCCTTTTCCATGCCATGGAAGGCTTTTCACAGAGTGATTTCTTCCCCTTTGCCCCTTCTGATATCAGGAAAAGCAGTCCCATTTGGTTTCCAGAGGGTGACCTGATCATCTCCATGAGCTATGGGCATGTTGGGAGAGGAGGACCGCCCTCTTAAATTACAAATTCTTGTCAGACTCAGTGGGTGAGAGACCCACGTGCCCTCATCTGGTCACAGAGCACAGCACACTGGCACATTAGCTTCTGAAGCTGCCTTTTCAGTGCTGACCTTTATATTAATGCTAATAGGGTTTGGAGAAATAAAATGTAAATTTGTCTCTAAATGGATTAGTCTAGGCTGGGGGTGGGAAAGAAGGGTGCAGGAGGGGGTATTGCTTGGAGCATTCGCACTAAAATTAAAACATTTATGTTCCAACACTTAATTTTATTAGTGGCACATTGAAGTTGCCTGAATGCATAATAACATCTTTCAAGTCCACTCTGCTCTAGTGCAGACTCTAAGTGTGTGTGCTTGCACACGGTGCCTCCCCAGTTATACACTGTATTTACCTGTTTATTATTTATCATCCACAGCCTTTTCCTCTCCCATTTTGTCATCAGAGATGTTTGTTGGTTGTCACATCCCAAATTCACCATGGAAGGAAATAAGCAGTCTTGCTTATTGGGAAAGAAGGTTAATTGGTGCTTACCAGTGCTTTATATAAGAGCAGATTTTCAGAAAGGTAAGATCTGTGTTTGCACCTTTTACTTAGGGAAATTTGCCCAAAATGGACAAAGATTGGTTGCAATGTCTGTGAAGGAAGATTGAAAAGGGAAATATTAACCCAACAAAGCACAGTTTAGCATTTGTTGAATCATTAAAGCTCCTTCCTGCTCTGCTTGAACCCCAAGAGCTGACTCTCCACAAGCAAATTTGGGAGGGTTAGGAGCTTTTTTAGATATTGGTGATAAATCAAGTAGGAAAAGATTAAGTAGGAAAAGTTTGTGTCTCCCACACGATGCAATTTGTTTTCTTCCTTTTTACAAAATAATTATCAGTGGGAACTATACAGTTTCACCAAAAACAAAACATTTCCATAGGAATAGATCAGCTGGGGCAAAAAAACTTTTTGAGAAGTTATGATATCTTATTTTACCAACATCAAAACATTTCTGTCAATTTCACTTAAATGTTTATAATAAAATATGAATTTTCATGTTCTGTGTTTACATATTTTCCTTAAATTGGCACCTAACTGGTTTTTAACATTTTAATACTGTGCACATTTTTCAGAGCACCTTTTTTTTTGGCTTGGAAAAGATAAAAATTTCAGCTATTCATTCTGACAGGGACCCAGGTTTTCCGAAATGTCAGCATTTCTTTGGAATAGAAACTCTGGGTCGTAGCCAGGTCTAAGTCCTTCTTATTGTAAATGAGGCCATATTCATTAGACATCCAGCCATGGCACACTTATCTTATAGGAACATATATCTCCAGCATCGTGGCTGGGCCAAGGCAGGGATCAGAATTGGCACGTGGGGCTGACGTGGATTCATTCCTAATCAAACACTTCTAATGTAAAAGTGACTAAGCCAGCAGCGTGCCAGAAAAACAGCTCTAAAATCTTATTGTTTTCAAGATCTGATCTCTAGAGTTGTGTCTAAAGCCACTTGTAGGATTCTATATGCTGACAAAATCCTATAGAATGACAAGAAGCCTTTCTCTTTATAGGGAGTGCTGTAGGATTTTTCCATAACTAGGTAACCCCCAGGTTAAATGAACCAAGTGATTCAGCACAGAAACAGGCAAAAGTCAGGCTGGGGGAGTGGGAGGAGGAAGGAAAGCAGCAGTGATTTGGGCTCCTTGAGGCTGCCTGAGCTGAGGGTGGTAGCTGTGCATTAGATTCTGCTCAAAACATGATGCAGATGTGGAGCACCGAGGTACTGTATATACACACAGGGTCCTGTAAGGTGAAAAAAGGGGGGCAAACAGCAGATCATTCAGTAGTTGAAAAGTATCTGATTGCCTAATGTAAACTGTGATTAGTGGCTCGGTGCCTGGACAGTGAGTACTTCACGGGCCCCCAAATACAGTCCCCAAATCAGCGTGTGCGCTGCCAATCTGTCAGGCAGCCCAGCTGTAACACTTTCTGGCATTGCAATGTCCTCAGCTGGTTTGTGTCAGAGCTGGCCAGTGCGGGGGGAGGCTTTCCAGAAGTTGGCTATGGAGTGTCTGTCTGCCTGGATCAAGGGTGTTGCCAGTTTGACATCCCAGCGAGGGGCCGCCACATCTGGCCGCAGAGCCATTAGGAGAAGGGAGAGCTGGGGGTGCCTGGAGGGGCAGCCCTGCAGGGTTCAGAGCTGGGAGATACCCCCAACAGCAGCAAAGGTCTGAAAATGCTGGACTTCTGGAGAAAGTTGAGACCACTGCATGGAGAAAGGTTTTGAAGTGCTCGGAGCACAGCCTAAAATTCACAAGTGGCATTAAACTCCCGAATCAAATTGGGTCTCAAAGCCCTAAGCATGCAGACCTCTCGCTGAGCCTTTTCCTCCCTGTTACAAATTGATATTTTATTAGCTCAAAGCCAGTTGCTTCCCCTTAAAACAGATTAATCTCCAGTTCATCATATCACCAGAGACTGAGTGAGGCAAGGGGTAGCAGCCGTGCCAAACACATGTGAAGAGAACAAGACCCCCAGGTACTGCGGGAGGAGAAACAAAGAGAGGAAACAAATATTTTCTTTTTCTTTTTTTATTTTCTTTTTTTAATAAAGCACTAGTCTGTTTTATGTGATACCTTCAATTTTCTTCAGTGAAGATGGGGTTGGCCCAAAACCCACAGAGCTGCCCTCCCAGGTACACAGAAATGGTTACTGCTGCACAAACCCCAGGAATCCCAAAGGATAAAGCTGTTCCCATGCAAGGGACAAGGCAAGGACGAAATGGGCCACAGCAGAGAAGAGCCTGGAAAAGGAATCTTTAAGAGGATCTTGAATCAAGGGTTAATTGTTTCCAAATGATCACTGTGAGGGAGACTATTATGGGATGGGACCCATTCAGGATTGGTTTAAAGCTGCTGGTTAGGTACCTTAAAAGAGGGCTAAGCAGCAGCAGCTGTTTTACATTTAAAGTGACTGAAGTGAGTAGTGAATTACTGTGGGAGACAAATGAGCCCATGACATGATTGGACCTGGGACGGCTCTCCCAAGTGGCCACTTGTTTCATGAGAACTCCCACCCCCAGGCCCTGCATTTGAGTATCAAAGGCACAAATAGCACCAATTAATTCAGATTAGCCCAAGAGAGAGCAAGCAGCCAGGTTAGCTGCCTCTTTATGGATGTAAGAACCTCTTGCTGTCATCTCTCCCATCTTTGGGGTGCCCCTCTCCACTCTCAGGTTCTTGTCTTATTCCAGATTGTTTCTTGAGGAGCTCAGTGGTGTTAAAAGAGAAGCCAGCAAGGCAAGAGGAACTGTCTTGGTGTAAACTCTCCCTGAGCAATGAGTTATTAACAAGGCAGTGTGCAGGGGCCTTGTGTTTTCTGTCCAGGAGTTCAGGGCCCTGGCACAGCTCACCTTAGTTCATCCTAATAAATACACAGGAAGGTTCAACTTTTCTCAGGAGTAAGGATTCAGGAAAAATAAGATCAGACCTAGGTGTCTACAGCTGGGGTAAACCGTCTGGACTATGTTTTCCAAGCCAAAACCCAGTTTCTGCCAGACATGCTGGACTAACCACCTACTGTTTTCTCTTTTTTTTTTTTCTTCGTTATTATTCTATAAAACCCCAAATCTGTGATATAAAAGCCTTTACTCTAACAGCTAAATGCAGCTTCAAAGTGCCCAGAGCCATCTGAGCCCCTGCTTTGGGATTGAACATTGAGGTTTGGTGACTTCCTGGCCATACCAAGGGTTTGCGTCAGCCTTCCCAGAATCGAGAGGAAGAAACAGTCCTGCCTGCTATTTACCAACCTGCATTAGTCAAAATACTGCATTTTAAAGCCCCTTAAGTTGTTATACATCATCATATAAGTCATCACAAAATAGTGGGTATGAATTCCTAAGAATTATGTTGACATGGAAATTGTCAGCAGAAGTGCTGGAAATTTACATCTCCTCATATATCTGCACTCGTATCCTCCATAGAAATTAACATATTATAACACTAATATTTCAAGGTAATGTTTTCTCATGAGGATGCCATATTTTATCAGTTAATATCATCTGTGTAAAAACTATTCAATTACAGTATCAAGCAACGTGTGATTAATACTAATATCACTAATGTAATGGCAACTTTGTAAGGTGTCATCATAGCTGTTCAGGCAGCTGGAAATGGCAGGAGGAGGAAAAAAAATCATTCTTTTTAATTAAAAAAAGAAAAGTTCGATATCCATGAAAATGAATGGCCAGTGATATCTGGAGTGTTGTTCTACCCTGCCTAGAGAGTGGAAGTTGGGCCACAGATCTTAGTGGAACAAGGATTAGACTCCACAACCTTCATGCTGATGTGCTCAGTCTTGAGCTTCATTCCTTGTATCCCTATATTATTAACTGTAAGCATAGCAGGAACTCAAGTCTTTTACACAAGAAGCAAGAAAACCATGGCTGAAATTCATATTTTATTATGATTATTCCAAAGGTGCTGCTGAAAAGTCCTTGGATGCTCTTTTTTCTCTGCTTTTACCTACACACAGAAAAGCACACTGCAGGAATGAGGGACCTGGGGCAGAAAATTGTATTAGTACAAGGATTATCAAGGTGTGAGGAAACCTGAGCTGGAATCTGTCTTTCCTAGGAAACACAATATTTTTTTTTTAAACAGCAATAACCCTGCTTTGTCCCTCTGGATCCTGAGTCCTGTGAAGGACAGGGTTCTCAAGAGGAAGAATCTTAGTGGAGCTCCCAAAAGGCACAGAAATGAAGAAAGGGCCAGGATATCATCAACTGTTCACAAAGCTAAAGCTTCTAAAACGGAGAATGTTCATAACACACCATTGCAGAGAGAATAGCTCCCCTTCTCCCTTAACCTGCAGATTTGTTGCCAAAGCTGAGTAGTTTTGTAATGAATAATTTATTCCAAATAATTTCCCTCTTCAGGAATTGTCAGAAGGGGATCATGAATTTTTTTACATGTGTATGTTGTACGTACCACTGACACTGTCCAAGGGAGTCATAGGAAAGCTGTAGGATTTGTATCTCACATGAGCCAAGTTTTCCAAGCTTTCTCCCAGCCTTTTGCCCAAGGGTGAATTCCAGGCTATTCTCATAGATGTGAGCCCTTTTGGTCTGTAGCTCATCCACATGCATATTCACAATTTCAAATTCAAGCTGTCTTGACAAGATGCTTAGGTCACATGGGCCATATCTGTTCCCAAATTGGAAATGGGTGATTTGGAACCAGCTTCCCAAACCCGCCCCCACATACAAAATCCTCTTCCCACAGAAAAATCTCTATCACGCTCCTGAAGCTCACTTTTCCAGTCATGTTCCTGTTCATGTACATCTAAGAGAAGATTCATGGGAAATTCTGAAAAACCTGGCCCAAGTGAATTGGTTTGAATGTTAGGATAGTACAAAACCCAGTTTTGGCAGCATTCCCCTAATTTATTTCACCAATTTAGGCAGATTTTACAAAGGCAGCTGAGCAAAAAATGAAAAGGGGACTCTAACAATTCTGAATCGTAAACACATTTTGAGCAGATTGTGCAAAGCAATTCAACTAAAATTAGATTATGAAAAGTACACTAAGTAAAACTGTATTATGGAAATGTTATGAAATTAATTAATCTAAGAAGCAGCATTGCCACCAGCATGTGCTGGCCCTGTAAACTCCTGAGTGCATTTGTTCCACTCTCAGCCTTCATTCCAGCTGAAGTTAACACGAGTCAGAGACGTGACATTTCTGGGTCTGTGACCCCAGTGAATATTGTGACCCATTACAGTTTTCCATTTGAGCCTTAATTTGAGCCTGGTCAGTGACACTTGCATCCACTAAGAATTGCTCAGGTGACCACAGGGTGACAGCTAGTTACAACCAGTTCAGCATTTCTTTAATGGGTTTAGTTACCAGTGTGGGTTGTTACTCAGCTAAACCAATAAATAATGTATTTTCAATTAATAGACAAATCTTAGAAGGATTTGTACAATATGTAGGGCTAAATGAAGAAACACATTATAATTATATGGTAATTTGTTAAAATGATCATTAATACTTCTGATGTTAATTATCTAATGGCAGAAAATTACTGAGGGTAAAAGTAATTTGCCCTTTGTAATTGCTTATTAGGTTGTAGGATAATCATTTTGTTTTCTTTGCATAGCACTATTTATTGCCTTTTTCTTCTGACAGTAGCTGAAGTATATATGAGGTCAGAAGTTATTGGATAACTTTCCAAAGAAACAAGACCACATTTTTGGTTGAAGGTCAACAGAGGGCATCAACCACGATTTCTACATACAGCCCTCATTTTTAAGAAAAATTTGGAAAGAACACAATACAAAGTGAAAATCATACTTTTGGTTATAGACTCTCTGCACATAATTATACAAAACAACCATTTGTGAGTGGTTCCTGCAGAGAGCAGGGAGCCACACAAGCTGCCCTTGTACTCCTGGCTCTGGCAGGGATTTGCTGTATGACTTTGGGTGAGATGCATGACATTATCTGCAGTTCATCACAGCTGTGTACGTGACTGCCCAAAAAGGAGCTTCTGTGCCAAAAATTATTATGGATTTCACCTCTGTTCATTTTTCCCACCTTAAGGGTGAGTAAATGATTCCTCAAATGCAGAGGTTCTGATTCAGCTCTTCCCTCATGTTAATCAAGAGTAGATTTTAAAGGCATTTTTTTTTTCTGAGAAACATGTTCCCAGAATACATGTTAAAGTCTGAATAACTTATTGGGACCACAGAAAGAAAAAATCAGAATCTTTTGGTTTAATGCTCTTGAAACAAATAATTTCTTTTTTCTTTTTTGTGTTTTTTTTTGTTTGTTTCAGAAGGATATTTTTAGAACAAGGTCAAACTTACATTTTAAAAGTTTAACATAATAATTAATAACTTTCAACTAAAAATAAATGAAGCATTTCATGTAATGCATGGGTTTTTTTCCAGATTCAATCTCAGTCAGAAAACTGAAACTTCTCTTCAATTTTTTTTTCCTTCTATTTTTCAGAGAGCAAACAGAAAAAGAAAGAAATAAATAGAAAAAAAAAATAGGGAAGAAAAAAAAAAACAGTTTGTTTGCTCTTTTGCATATATTGAGTATTCCTTAAAAAGCATTGACATTTGAAAATGCATCCCCAGATGGCTTCTCACAAACCACACAGAATCAGAGGTGAAGAGGGCAGAGCAGAACCCAAAGCAGGGAGGACTCTGCAGCAGTGGGACTTGGGGGTCAAGGAAGCAAAAGCAGGAATTAGAGGCAATGGGACTACTGGGAAAGAGGGGGCCCCAGAGCAAACTTCCCCTCACATAACTTACATATGCCTGTAAACCAGACTGCTGAGGAATCACAGTTTTTATAGATAATCTGTGGGTGATACATAGGAAAATATGGTATTCATCAAATTGTGATCAGGAGCAATCCTGCTGAAGTACCAGGGGCTGCACAGGCAGGAGCCAGATGTGAGGAGTCAGGATCAGGCGCACTGCACATGCACACAGGCTGCCAAGAATGCAGTGTTTTGATACCAGTTTGGGAAAGGATCCTCCATGTAAACCTGGAGTTCAAGCTGACTTAATAATGAGACCTGTAAATATGGAAGTTGTCATCAGCAGAGCTCGGTTAGCATGTTCCCAGGTGAAAACTGATGTCTTGTGAGGGTTAGGGGTGAATCTCTATCCAGCAAAGCATCACACACGTTTGCCATCGTGACAGCAGATTTTCTTGCAGAACGATGCCCAAATGCAAGTGATTACATGGGGTGTAGTGAGAAGCACTAGGGCCATTCACACATAATCACAGAGTAGATGTAGCAGAGATGGGTGTCAGCCAGCCTCCGGATCCAAGCACATTTGGATGGGAGAGAAGTTCAGATCTTGATCCAAACTTTGTTGTTCAGACCTGCCTCTCGCTGTCAGGAGGTGGCTTCTGGCCAACTCCATCTTCCTTGAGTGATCTCACTTCACCAAACAACAGGTGGGATGTCCATTTAACTTAACTGGCGGGAAAAAAAAACTCCTCATCCTTAAGCAGATGCTATTTTTGGTGGTCTTTAATAGGCGCGCGAGGGGAATAGGAAGATAATTAGCCCTTTTACGCCACTTCTCCCCATACGCCTCAATTTTCCAGCTTGCTCCCTTTTTCCGTGGCGATCCCCCCACTCACTGTTCAGGGGGATGTTGACAGTCTCCTTTTTGGATGCTCAGCCTTCTGGAAGGCTTTGCTCTCTGCAGGCGGAGCTGTCTGGCACACAGCCACCGACAGCGAGCTGGAGTTTGCTCTGAAGTCCCAGTGCAATCATGCACTGTCTGCTGCCTGCTGCTCCACAGTGCTGCAGGAGCTTAAAAAAGACTCCTCCAGCCCTGTCAGAAAGACAACCGAATTATTAAAGCAGCAGCTCTTCAGGTCTCCAGAAGGACTGTGGGAACCAGGGGCAGAAACTGATGGCAAAGAATTATCTGCCCCTTGCTCTAAAATGCAGTGGAGTAGGAGGGATGTGGATGTTGCAGGAGAAACAATGCCAAACATTGCTGTCTGAATGGTGTCACTGTAATGCTTGAGTGGTTCCAGGTCCCTTATATTCCTTGCTGTGGTGGCTTTGGACTGTCCAAGTTATAAAAATATCCACTCCTAGCCTCTGTTTAGCCTCTCTCTTTCCCACAGACCCAGGAAAATGTGGTAATCCTTGGAGAAATCCACATTAAATTAAAACAGCGTGCAAGAATCAGTTTTCCCAGTTCTACCCCGTGAGATGGAAGCAATGGCAGCATCCATAAACAGCAACTTGAAAATCATCTGACACCTATGGATCCCCAAGGCTCTTTGGTGAGGTACAGAGCCTCGTGCGAGAGCAAAGTTAATGTGTGACTTGTTAAAGGCAGAGCGAGGAGAAGGACAAAGGTCTCTTGGCCATGTGCCTGTCCCACTCTCTCCCCCTGTTTCACTATAACTCAAAACTTAATAATATTTGCTTGTTATTAAGCATTAACATCTTAACCTTAGCAACCTCATTCCCTACTCACTTCTGAATGCTCTGCACTATTTTATATTCCTGTACTAATTCTGCATTTTTTTGAAATACCACCAATTTCAAGTGATTGTCTTTTTAACTAGCCTGTTTCTGAACACTAAGACTTTTTATGTGGAAGACAGCCAACATCCATCTTTGCAGAAGTCAGGCCCTAAACTAAGAACCAAAACCACAAACCAGCCCTGAAATCTTTGGCTTACTCCATCCCTAGGCATGTCGTTGCCTAGAAAAGGCTTAGTCACAGTAATTTCTAGATTGCTAAGCTTCCCACCGTCTAGTTTCTTGGCTAAGGCACCAGAATTCTCGTGTTAACAACTTATGGAACACTTCTCTGTCTATACAGGAGCATCCTCTTTAAGGTGGTGACATAACCATACACTCAGCTGGTTTTTGGTGTGTTTTTATTTTTGTTTTTGGGAGGAGAGGGATGTGTGGAGAGGGCTCTTTTCATGTCTGCTCTTCACAAATGCTTTCCTTCAACCCTTGCAGCTTCCACAGCCCCCCTGCACTGCCCTGCTTGACTCTGAGCATCCTATTAACCCAGCAGCTTGGCTTAAAAAACAGCAAGTCAGCATTTTGCTCGCAAGATGTATTATTTTATTAATAAGAAATATAAACTCTTGCAAGCCTGCAGTAGGAAAGAGGGTAGAGAAAGCCAACTAAGTCGACGAGAAGCACTTTTTCCCCATCTCCAGGCAAGCTCACTAGGACACAAGACATCATATCCCACATTATCCAGCAGCCCTCTGAATGAACACTTTCCTCCCTGTGACAGAACCTAAACTGCTTTAGCCTCACTCTCCTCCTGACAGACCTTCTAATTATCTCAGCTGTTTACAGCGCTCAGGCCCTCTGCTACCAATTTCTCCATTATTCTGACAGTCAACAAACTAGACCTATTAGAGCACAGCACAATTCTTGCCCAAGGCAGGAACTTTGTGAGACCACAAATCGTCTCGGTATTAAAAGTCGGTGCATAAGAACTGCCCTCAGCTTTAGCGCTAAATTGCTGGTTTGGAGACATTCATTGCTGTATATTGTATTTCCACTATATTCCGCTTTAATAGACTTCATGCTGAAGTGTGTAAGAAGAGTTTTAAAGCCTGAGGTGGCAAGTAGAGCTTTTTTTTTTATTTTTTTTTTTTCCATTTTATATATTTTTCCATCTTTTTTGTTTGTCACCTTATATTGCAAGGTTGGCTCACATACATAAAACAACGCTGCAGTCATGCAGGAATATCTAACAGTTAGTGGAAGGCAGAGATTTTACCATTAGAAGTTCAACAACAGGGTTTGGGCAATACAAGATTTGTTATTCTTTGATTTCTACAGGGCCTCAGATTTAAGATTATTTCTTACGTACTTTGGAATATTTTATTTTCCTATTTGGCAAAGCTAACTTGGTTTTGTTCTTCTAATCTTCAAAGTATCAAAGTAGTTAGGGCCCAGTAAGAATAATAGGTATAGAGGGAGATTACAGTTTCTATTAATAATTTGCATCCATTTGTTTAAGCAATGTTTATTCAGGGTTCAGCAAGCTCTTAGAAAATTGTGTTTATTAATTAGTGTACACAACACTCTATAAAGTATTTATGTATGGCCTATCTCCAGATTTCTCTTAGTTTGAGTTAGTACAGACCCAAGATTTATTGTGACTAAACACATAGGAACCATCTGATTCAGATATGCTTGTATCTGAAATCTGGAATAATTTTCAGTATTATCCTAAATTCAAAGTATCTGCAGGTTCCAATCTCCCAGGTTACCTACCAAGGTGTAGAAATAGTTCCAGATGTCTAAGATGTACATTATTATCAAGCTGATATCAATGAATAATACCACCAATTAGCCCAAACCACAAAAGCTCCAACTATATTTTCCTGAGCAATTTGATTGACCCTAACACAGCTAGGAATACTCTTACAGTAAATTTCATTCAGCCTTCTATTTGCCAAGCAAAAGTGGTTACATTTATGAAAAATTAAAGCTTGTAAATTGAAAAAAAATCTTTTCAAGACCAAACCAAAGAGAAAATACATAAAATGTACATACACACCACTTCATCTAAATGGTGTGTTGGAAGAAACGTGTGCTTTCACTGAACTATGTTACCTCTGCCTGCTGGAATGCTGGAATATAAAATGACATGTTATATTAGATTCTACTGAATGTGAATTCTTCCTTCAAGGCATTTATAGCAAAATAAAATATTTTCCAATGAAGACTCTTTGAAAAGTGACATTTCTTTCAGCAAAAACTTCCTGAAGACAACTTCCAGTTTAGAGATGCAGGGCTGGGTGAGTTGTCAGCTAGTCAATCACATGAAGTCGTGTCCTGGACATGGACATCATGGAACAACAGAGGGAAAGCCTTAGCACAGGATTTGTGGTAAAGACTGCTGCATTCCTGTGAGATCAGTGTCACTACTAAGGCAAATCTAACTCAAAAGCTGACCACTTAATAGCTTTAAAGTGTTCAAAGTTCTTAAGTTCTTCCAAACACGGCTTTGAAAGAGAAATGTGTCTGTGTTGTGCCGTGGTTTCACATTTCATCTTGCAGGATGTACTAATTTGGGCTAAATACTTCTGTGACTTAGTCAAACAAAACTTAAACCAAATTGTCGAGCCACATTGCTCTAAACACAGGTAACTCTGGGAGAACTGTGTGAGATTTGAAGTTTTGCTACTGGGATTAGGAGCAGCTCTAATGATTTCCACAGAACTTGTGTGAAATGTAAATTAGCAGAGTCTAGAGTCATTTGTCATCCTTTTAAATCTGTTTCCAAAACTTGATTTCCTGTTCAGAAGAAGGGCATGTTCCTGGGTCAAAGCCAAGCTGGGAGCAATCAGGCCCTAGATGGCATTTCTGCTTGGCTTTGGATCAGATTCTCCAATGGGATACCCTGGATTTCTGCCTGCCAGAGAACAACTTCTCTGCACAGAAGACTCATGTCCACAGTCATAACCATGTCTGGAGTATCTCTAATGTAGCAATGTTATTTTCCTCTACCCTGACAGAAAATACAGGTTTCTGCTCTCAGAAACAAGGAGGAATCAGAGTACAAAATGAAAATGCCAGAACTCCTTGGACCATGATGGATGGAACTGGTGTCATGCAATGGGAAATAAAGAGAATAATTGAATTTTAAGATGAAAGCAAGAAAGATTGGTTAATATTAGTTTTAGGGGGTCTGTATATAAATAAATGTATTAAAATATTCTTTTAAATAGTCTAATCAGATATTGTACTTTAATGGTTACTAATTTTTTAATCTGAAAAAAAAAACCATGTTGACAGGGCACACAAGCCCTTTTCTAAGTTGACCTTAGTGAATTAATTTACTGGTAACTATTTTCAAAGTATGTTTTAAGTAAATAACACATGAAGTAATTGAAAGAGAATTTCAGGCTTGCAACCACAACTATTTGTAGTGTAGACCTAAGTCTAAGCTTTGGGTTCATCCAATTATGGTATCAAATCGTTGCCATGTATACGATCAGCCCCAAGCGTGTGGGATGACAGTCAACACATCAGCCAGAATATTTGTAGGCAAGTCATTATGCACTGCAATCTTTTCAGCTCTCAAAAAACTAAGCAGGAATTGTTCTCAAATCTTGGCAAAACAGGCAAGCTGCTTAGTAACATGGTTTGGATATCAAGGATATAATGAGCCTTCTTCTGAGACCTTGCAGGGCACCAGGGAAGTGCTGGCATTGGAGGCTGTTTCAGACACAGCCTGTTTTAACTGCTGGTCAAGCTTCTGTGGCACTTTTCACTGCTGAAATATTAATTTTGGTCACCTAGCCAGTACTATATTCAGAAAATGGTAGTTTTTCTATCTAAAATTGCTGCTCCAAAATATAACTGGAAAATATATTAATTCCTCCCTCTTTCATGCCCTAGACCACTGAGAGACAGTTTTGGCTTTATGATTTCTGGTCTGGACCCCTTTCTAGCTCCAAAATTAATTAAACCAAACCTGTGGGATAGACTTAAATTCATATTGGCTTCTGGAAAACAAAAAAAAAAAAGTAACCCTTGTCTATTATGGGAGGCTGGCAGCAACAGATTACATATTTAGGGAGCCTTGTTCCTGGTCGTTTCTGCAGCTTTCATTAAAAAGATATGCATGCTAATCGTGGAAATGGGAGGCAACCTAGAAAAAAGATGTATTATTATGAGAGGCTGGGACATTGTATTTGTGCATACAGCAGGGAAAACTATATTGAAATGAGTGCTAAAAACAGCCCAAGAGCGATGTGGGGAACGACGAGGAGGAAAATCCAGAGCCGGAGCATCGTAAGGGGAGCAGCGGAGTTGGAGTCAGAGATGCAGAAAGGAGAACAGGTGAGGGTCAGAAAGATAGAAAGGAGAGAGAGCAGCACTGGGAGAAGACATGAGAAATTAGATCAGAATCTAAAAGCACTCAGGAGAGCAGGGAAAAAGGCAGAAATTAGAACAGGAGCTAAGAGGAGAGCCGAAGAGGCAATAAAAACTCAAGGAGGAGAAAGAAAAACTGCAAGATGAAGAGAGGAGGACAGGAAAAAAAGGGCAGGAGATAAATATGAGGCAACATAAAAGGGCCTTGATCTCCAGTTTGTAAAGATGACGTGATCTGTGGTGTGAAAGAAAAGAAATACTTTGCATTTTTTGAAATGGCCACGAAGAGAGGACCAGGCTACATCTCCGAAATCAATATCACATTTTATGCCTGCTGCACCCTTCACGAAGAATCAAGACAACATTGATTCAAGTAAGTAATATTTCATTGAAAACTGATCTTTGATTGCATAGCTGCAAGGGACTGGCTCTGAAAGTCCCTCGGTGGTGGCTGTGCTGAACAGGTGTCGTTCTCGGGATTGTGTCAGAAGTGATGTGGCTCCGTTCCCGGTCCATGGAACACGTGGAGAGCAGAGGACACGTCACTTTAGTCTTTGAGAGCAGAGGATGCTGCATCAGAAGGGCTGGCCTGCTCTCTAGGGTCATTAGTCTGTGTCTGTTAGTGTGTGGTGAGCAGCCTGGAAGGTTTGCTTTGTCACTCTATTCATTTCAAGCGGTGAAACGATTATTTTAAGATAATTAGAAAAGCCTTAGACCGATATTTTAAATCTGCTTTCCTGATCAATTGTAGCAGTGTTAGAGCTGGTGTGCAGTCATGAGGCACAGGACCATCTCCCCAGACTGCAAGGCCAGGCTCTTGTAATGGAATTAACTGTTTCTGAGACATTTTTTCCCAGTATTTGAGAATGTAAATTCTCCCCTTGATTTTATTTCCCTGGCCACTAATTCTCTTGGGAAAAGAGATTCACTGTTTTGCTAGCTAGTCTGGATGTGTTTCAGCTTCTTTATACCACAAAGGGTGACAGTGAAACAGTTTATAGCAAAACCTGTGTTGAAATCCCCTTTTGGAAAATTATTTTCTTATCTTGATAAAAATCAAAATCTGTGGGTAAAAGGCTATGCTTATGGGGAGGGGGGCACAGAAGATTTTCAGACATAAACCTCAATGTATCTCTTGGAAACTGGTTTGTCCCAGTCAAGATATTTACATCTGAATTTAGCTGGAGCACTAATGCTGTATATACTCCCACTGAGGAGTGTCACACAACTCAGGGACACTGCAGATTTATTTCTGCCATTTTTCTTCATCCTTTTGGAGAAATGTAGCCTCAAGCCCTGCACTTACAAATTCTGGTGATTATTTACCACCAGGAAAGCTGCAGTGCAGGATTTTATTGTCACAAAATGAAATAATTTGGGCCATCTCAGAAAAGTCAAAGTTGGAAATTCTGTTTCAACAAAATAAAAATATTTTGTTTCAAATGGCAATGCATAAACAAAATATCTCCACAACATTTCAGACTGCCATTGAGGAAACAAGGACTCCACATTCCATATGGGGATGAAGGCAAGTGTTGAGGTGCTGACTGTGACTCCATAAATCAGTTCCTGTGTTAGCTCAATTCTCCACTGGTACAGCATCTCAGAACTGCAACTGAAAATTCATTTTGAGAATCAAGTAAACAAAAACGCATCTGAGGGAGTGATAGTTGAGGCCTGTGAACCTGATCTCCAGGATAAGCCTAATTTCAGGAGTGTGTGGTGGTCCTACCTCCAAAAAAAGCTGGTCTAATGGAAGACAAGATGAGTCTTGGCCTTTGCAGGAAACCTTAAGACTTATTTTGGGAATCTCTTTGGAGTGCAGCCTTCAAGCAAAGCAGTGTGTTACAGCAGGGCCACGGGAATCACTCGTAATTTTGACTCTGAACATTTATCCCCATGGTCAAGAGACAAATATGATCCTGGAGAGCATGTTATTGTGAATAACAGCAGTTTGGCTCTGCTGGTGCCAGTGAGGATGATGGGGAAGGTTCTCTGCAGTCAGGTGGTGACCCCAAACCAGGGGCTTGGCAAAGGAAAGCTCCTGGTGTTTGTGTAATTTTGGTCAGCAAAGGCTGCAAAGAGCTTCCAGTGGAGCAGTTCTGGAGTCTCAGCAGACAATGGTGACCACTCTGAGGAAACCTGGCTTCTCAGCAGCAGGGAACCCTGAATCACCACCTCCTTGGAATAAACATTCTCTCCCAGGCCTGGAATAACCAAGAACTCTTTGAGTTTGTGTACAATCAGGAGCTGGTCTGTCAGAGTGCAGTGTCTCTTTAAATATATCACCCCACAGGACAGGTAATTTTCTTTTCAAGTGAAATCCTGAGCATCACACAACTTCTCTCAAATTAAAGACAGAGTGATAGTAATATATACACATATTTACAAACAGTGCATTTTTTCTCATATATGCATGCCCATCCTTCCACTCTTTCCACACAAAGACAAAAAAAAGAAATATTTTGGGTGTTTTCCTGCTATTCAGTGACAGTGCAGCCACTCAGATACAGATACAGTGAATGAGTTCAAATTTCACAGTAGCACTGTAATAGAAGCAGAACAAAATATAGTAATATCCTGGTTATTATGGATTTCTGACACATATAACTCTAAGCCATCTAACTTGCTCCAGAACTCGAAAATTGTTCAGCAAGCAGAATTGATAACTCTTAAAAAAATGAATAATAATATCAGTCAGATCCTTTGAGCACAGTCACAAGACAGTGTCAAAACCTAATGTACAGTTATTGTTCAATAATAATTCAAAAAATAATTGTAGAACTATTTTGAAAGAAGGGGAATTAGGAAGACACTTTACAGTGTTGAAAACAATATGAAAGACTTGTGGCCTAAGAAAATACCAGATAAAATGATGCTGCATACGTGTGCACATGCACATGTGTTGTGTATATGTTAAAGGGACAAAAAATTAACAACAATTGCAAAATTTATTCAACAAATAGTGGGGGAAGATGCAATGGCTATTTGTCATGAATATAGGGGACTGATGAAAAGTATTTGTCATATTTCTGATTTCCCTAAGCCTAATATAAATGTGGAAAAAGTGGCATGACCTGCTGAGCTGACATTAAAAGCTTTAAATTGAATTAAATTGGCAGAAACCTTCAAAAATTGTCCTGGGAGGGGAAAAAAAATTCATGACAGAGCATAACAGATGTATGAAATTAAGAGCATTTAGGATACATTATCTTTGCTGTATGATGGGAAATGTTTCTAATTGTACTCACAGGGTGCCCTTAAGATGTGTTTTTGCTTAAAAAGTACTCGTTATTATCTGTTATGGATTTTCAGCAGAAATATATAGGCAAAAGAATAAAATGCATATTAAGATATATGTTTTTTGCAACAATCAACACATTTGTTGTCATTGTTCAGTGAAGCAAACTGTAAAAGCAGTTACTGAATCTACAGGAGTGGAACAAAAAGAAAAGATCTTATTGGGTAATGAGGAACTTGTACTGTACTGATGGATATGTACTCAAGTGCTTATGGGTGGTCTTGTACCTCATATCAGCATTGAAATGTTTGGATTTCCAGGTACATCTGCACCTTACTTCCTGTAAAGTTATTGCTCTTTTTGTCCTGCATTCTGGATGCTCGCTAAATCCGGGAATTGAGAAGCAATAGGAAATACTGCACGTGGATTTCACCATGGTTAATAATGTCTGTCCTGCCAGGCATCCCCAGCCAGCATTCAGTGTTCAGTCCTGCTCAGCACATAGTGAATACTGGATAAAAATGAAATGGGATTTCTCTTCTTGTTCTATAGAGCAGAATCTCAGTTAGTTCTTCCTGCGTCATTTACTCACACGGATTTAAAACGTATTGAAACAAATTTCAATGAGAGGTATCTTCTAAAATTACAGCACTTCCTTTGGTGTTCACCAAGAGGTTCACAAATGGAGTTTTTCTAGCTAATGAATATGGTGTTGCAGGGTTTTTACTGCTTTTGATGCCTTCAATGGAAGTCATAATTTTAAGGCCAAATATGACTGTCCAAACAATTCTGCTCATTGGCAGCATTGATTCTGGACCTTTCCAGATGTTTTTCTCCATGTATGCTGATTTTACATTTCCATTTCCTGATTTCCAATCCTGATGGGACTTCACTTATTTTTTTTCTAGACAGAAGGAAAATTTCATCCTTGTACAGAAGACCTAGAGGTGTTCTGGTCTGAGCTGCTACACTTGGGTTTAAGCTCCAGTGCATCACATCCAACCAGAGCTTTTTGTCTCCTTTTGTCAGGTCTTGTCATGCACAGCTTTTCTATGCTACATCAAATTTCTTTGCTTTGTCCCAAAATATAGAGTGTCATAGAATCCTTTAGGTTGGACCAGACCTTTTAGGTCCCTGAGTTAAACCATTATTCTGACACTGCCAAGCCCACCACTAAACCACATCCCCTGTGAACACATCTCCATTGTTTCTTCTTGGCATCCTTGCCTTAGATGTGGAAAAAATCTAGACTGTGGTGATTTTCTGGTGACCTCACAGATTTTCTCCTTATCACAGTTCATGAGTTGGGAGTTACAGCTGTAAAAGCCATGTCAATCCACTTAGAGTAAATATTCAAAACCACATGGCATCTGCTAATCTTAGATGGAAATAGAATAAACTCTTTCTTTGTTGTAACCACAAGAACATCGAATGTTTACTAATATCAGAACTGGTTCAGCCCCTTAATAGTGAAAAGTGACAAGACATAGATTATTATCTCTGACATAAATTTGAGCAGGAAAAGGATTCTTTGCAATGGAAACAAACACTAATGGAATAAAAATGACCCACGTTGTCCAATGGATGTCAAACCTAGGGAGTCCAGGATGACTTAGAACCATTCGGTTTCCATCACAGAAAGCAAATTGGCTGAATGAAATAACCTCTCATTCAGTTCTATATTTTTGTCAGCAGCAGTAAAAATAAATAAATAAAAGAGTACAAAACCACTTTCCTAACTTTCTCCAAATGAAATCATCCAACTGTGTGATCATGTTTCAGGTCCATTGCTCAAAATCAGAAAGAAGAAAATAAATCAATTAAAAAAAGAAAATTACATGATCTAACTCCAAATTAGGATTATTCTGTTGCAGCCACATAACCTGCATTGTAAAGTCTGTGTTTTAATTCTCTTAGAGAATTTCCACCAGTAAAAGGAATATGCAATGAGTAAATAATCTATGAAATACTCTACATGTAAAAGATGAAGAAGACAAATGTTTTTTGGAGTGAAAAATTGGTTTCAAAAGCAATACTAGAAAGAAACTGCTAAAAATCTAGTCAGAAAGTGGAACAGTTAAACAGATAAAAGGCTGCTAGCTGTTGACAGAGATCCAATTGCTAATTCTATTGAACAATGCACATAGCTCTGAGCTGATCTGTGAGAAGCCATCAGAAAAAACAGAAGAAAAGTCATGGGCCAGAAAAATCATCCCAGAGTGTTGCAAATGGCCCAGAGGCTGTAGGTTGTGGAATGTAATATTAGTTTAAAACTTAATGGCTTCATGAAGGCTACATGTGCAGGTAATGCATTAGACCCAGGAGATCTAGGCCCAAACTTTCCTCTTATTAAGACTTAGCCAGAATTGCTTTGCATTTAAAATGATTTAAGAGTACAGTTTTTCAAACTGGATATTCATTAAAAAAAAAAAAAGAAAAAGTCAGGACTGATTATTTTGAATTAAATAGTTTTATATTTGAACCAGTGAGATTATGTGATCTGTTGAGGGTAAAAATAATATGCAGTGCAATCATATATAATATATACATTAGTGCAAATAGTTGTTTTGCTCTGATAAAACATGAATGAATCAGTGTTAACATGTAGCAAATTAAATCCTTCTCCTTCCTTGAAAAAAATCCCTTTCAAAGCTGTTATTTCTATAAGCCATTAATTTCTGGGTTAGGCTATGTGTTAAAGTGCCAAAAAAACTCATTGAAAAGGATATATTTCATTCAAAACAAGTAAACTTAGAAGAAAAAAAAAAAAGAAAGAAAACTAAGGAAAACACAGAATGCTACCTTTAGCTTGAAGAAACCTTTTGATTTGGAAATCCCTTTAGATTGGAATCCCTTTAGTTAAAAAGTATACATCAATATTATTTTACCCAGCATGTTGCTTTTTAGTAGAGAGCAGACAAACCCACTGAGAATATTTCCATCATCTACTTGAGTGGGTTCAGAAAACACTCTGAATATAAGAAAAATTAAAAAATCATGGAATCACAGAATGGTTTGGGTTGGAAAGGACCTTAAAGATCATCTCATCCCACCCCCTGCCATGGGCAGGGACACCTTCCACTAGCCCAGGTGGCTTCAAACCCTGTCCAACCTGGCCTTGGACACTTCCAGGGCTGGGGCAGCCACAGCTGCTCTGGGCAGAGCATCCAAACCTTTATTTGCAGCAAATCTTTTGGGAAGTGCTCAGTGATGGAAACGAGCCCAGTGGTTACAGGTGCCCTGCAGTGTGCTCAGCCCTGTTGTGTTGCTGGAAACTGAGGCACAAGGGTTGAGGGATGAGGGGGCAATTCAAGAGCAATGACATCTCACAGAGAACACTCCCAGCACAAGTAATTGAATCCTGGTTATCCATCGAGTTCAGCAGGATTCTCCCTTGCTGTGCAATCCTGATGCCTCTGGAACAAGTAGGAAAAAGCCCAGAATTTTGGAGAAGAGTCTCAGACCACAAGTCAAGGGATAATGTACTCTTCCTAAACACATAAACAGGCACCAGCCACTGAAAGGGATAGTTTAGAGTGTTACAAAGTATTTATTTTTATCAGTCTTTCTGTACTACTGAAATGTGGAGAGAATTCTTTCAGTAACCATTTCCCCAGATTGCACACACATACATTTGACACTAATGTAAAGTGCAGTGTGTTACTTGGTATGTCTCCCTTTAAAACACAAAGCACTCACCTCCTGCAGAGAAGTCTCCTGGGGAGCTGGCAGCTAATGAAGCCAAAAAATATCGGGGTTCATTAGGCATGCAAGCATTCTGGTAAAATCAAAGATCACTCTGGAACCCACTTGAACATATTATAGTTACCATTAAAATCATCATCATAGGATTTGATGTTAGTAAAACATATTGCTTAGGCTATAAAACATTCTAAACTAGTATCCCAAATGTCTTGCCTCAAGCAAGCACTTAAATTAAAGTTTCAGACAGCTGGCACTAGAATCAAAATAACAGTTTTGCACAAAGAGATTGGATAAACATGATTATTGTTTTCATAATTTATTTTGTCAACGTGCAGTATTGTGCCTTGATCCCTGCATTGTGCTTGGGCACAATTTCTTTCACTTTTCAACAGGTAACTATATTTCACTGAGAGGTTTTTTTTGGGGCCTTTTTTTTTTTTAATAGAAAGCAATCCTAATTGATCTGCTGCTCTTGAATAATCTAATCCCTAATTAGTTGAGCCTGAACGTTGAGAAAGGCAGCATTGTGTGCTTTAATTAATTTCCATAATCTGGAATTTCTGTTTGCTTGCCTCATAAGATCTTTTGGTTTTCAAGGAGAGGGTAGCAGAACAATATCACTACTTAGCGTATGAAAAAGGGGGCAGTGTTCTGGATATTTGATACAGAGCAATTGCAACAGCTACAAACACATAGTTCTTAATTAAGACTAAACCCATTTCCTGTTTACCTTGAGTAACAATTTTAAGATGTTCTTCCTGCATTTATTCCAGTTCAGCTGCTCCCTGCCTCTCAGGTGAAGTGAGGATGATATTCTTTCCTTTAATTTCAATTTAGTCCGGACATTCCAAACCAAGTAACTGTTGAAATGTAGAGAAATAAAGTGCCAGAAATGTGCTGCAGCAATCTCTTAAGCAAATACACATTTTCATAGACATATACCAAAACATTTTGCGTTTCAAACCCTCTTTCAAACACAAAATGTGGCTTCTTGAACAAATCTCAGCGATTTCTACGTTCTTTCACTCAGGTGGTGAGGCAAGAAAAGATCTTCCCCCAAAATGCAAACCTCCATCCAACACTGAGGCACACAATTAGAAAGGGAGAACCAGGGTTAAATGAATCTCCTGCTTTGCAGACACAGGGAAGTGCCTGGACATTGCTGGAGAGTGCAAAGCAGTTTTATAATCCACAGTGCTCTTTTGTACTGTTTTGTAGCCAGTTCTTAAATATTTCTCAACATTAAAAAAAAAAAAAATCCTTCTTTTGGTAAATAGTTTTCTTGTGGGCTCCTTTGAATATTATCACTACAGATTTTTCTCTCAAATGGGAAGATAAATGATGATGTTGTGAGGAGCAGAGCTCTCCTGCCTCAGTTTACACACTGCATATTGGAAATACATAAATATATTTTGTATATGCAGCATTCTACATATATTCTAGATATATATCTGCCTCATAGGGACATTACAGAGTTTACAAAGAGCTGCAAATGACGTCAAGTCATTCAGTTGGAAGTATTTCTTGGACAAAATGCAACCCTCTCACAAATACAAATTAGAAATTACCCCCATTGCATTTACTAAGATCAGTGTAAATTTACTGCACATGTGGGACTGGGAGCAAAACTCATCTCTGTTTATGCAAACTAACTGTGTGGTGTTTGCTAGCGTGAAAAATGGTCAGTCACTCTCACATTTGTGAAAAAGATTTATCAAACCAACACAGACCAAGCAGGTGCTGTTCAAGGCTGCCCTTTGCTTTCCACACCTGCAGTAAAATAAACTTTGCTTCTCTGATGGGAAGTCCACATGGAAGTTTGACCACCAGGGCACCAAAAGATACCAGCACCCTTTCAGCTCTGGAAGGCCACCCATTTACCATCAGCTGGGGCCTTGGCTGGACTCAGGTCTCCAGAGGTCAGTGTGTTAAGACACTGCATCAATGCATGCAAAATTTTGGGCACTGATCAAGGAAAGACTGAGAATTGAAAATCTGAGTTGCCTATACTGCTGTTCAGCCCTTTTCTTTCCTTTCTTGGACATGCCTTTGTTGCTTTTAATTAAGCTCTCAGATTCATAGCTTGGAGATCTTTAATAACTACAGAAAGTGCTTGCAAGGCAAATTTTTCACTTCTAAGAAGGATCCTTAGGATAAATGTTACCTTCTAATTTATAGGTAAACTTAACCCAGTTTTACCTTTACAGTAATATATTGTGTGGCCATTTGTGTGCAACAGACTGGTGACATGAAAGATTTTAACTTTTACTAAATGGTGAAAATGTTGGATCACACACCTCCAAGACACTGTAAGCACAGTGCCTGCTGATGAATTAATCTAATTAACAAAGGTGAAGGTTTATAATTGGGGTTAACTAGAATTTAACTGGTCATTGTTCATACCCCCCCACTGCACTGTCCCCTAAGTAACTCATTCTGGTAGCCCTCCACGGTCCCTCGACCCCAGCATCAAGCTCAGGGATAAACCAGCTTCAAGCAAAAGTAGATACAATCATATTTCCAAGACTGTAATAACAGCAGAATTTAATGGTGTGATATTTTTATACTGTTTGGGAAAGAGACCCTATTTTTTCTTACTCATAAGCCCAGAGTATTTTTAAATAGTTCAAGTCCCTGTAGTACTTCACAGTTTGCAGTGCAGTTTAAAAAGTAATACATCTTTTCTTAGATGTACCCCAGATTCTGCCTTTTAATAGACATGATAATGAGATTCTGTGTCTTCATTTCCCAGTGTGCAGAAAGCTCAAATAAATCTTTGATTGTTCACAACCCTGGAGAAGGCTCCCAAGCCCAGGAATGTAATGATATTTCTCTAAACAATCATTGCTAATGAAATTTAAGTGTATTTAAAATATATAGATGCGTGATTGTTTATATATTAGTAGTATCAAAATTGGGCTTTATTCATTTTGCTTTGTAAATCTGAATCTGATTGCAGTAAACTGAGCTCTCAAGAGATTCATTTCTAGGTGAAGGAATGTCCTGAGTTATTTCTATGACCTGCAAGACACACATTGAGCTTCTGCCTTTGAGTGAACTCCCTCTAATAAGGAAATCAAGGGATGTTTGAAAGACCCATTCAGTGACTTCCTCATAAGATTAGGGACCATGTCCCCAGACCACTGCTGAAGGCATCACACAGCTGACTGCAATCAAATTGCTGTAATAACTTTGAAAGAACAGGGTGTCCAAGTAACTTGAAGGAACAGTAAAGGGCAAAACAGGCAGAGGGGACACAGGGATCCCTCATAAAGGGTTAAAAGGGGGGTGATTCAGAATGAAAATAGTGGTATTTTTAACAATTTTTAACATCTGACCAGTACTCTAACATTTTTAGAAGGAGACTCAATCAAAACAACCCTTCCGTATATATAAAAAATGATAATAAGTAGTTATTATATAATAATAAATTATATATTTTTTTCCACATAGATATAAAATGATCCACAGACTGACACTTTGCTGTGTCCAGGCTCCTGGCCAGCTCCTCTGCCAGGGTGTTACACACATACCCAGACTTGTGCAGAGTCCCTTGCACTCAGGATGCTGCTAAAGGGAATTCCTTCACAGCAAAACCATGGGAAACCCAAACTGATAATTATCAGCCCAAAGAAAACATTCCCAAGACAATATTGAGAAGATATGGCTCTCAAGACCAAGCTGTGGCAGGCAGGTTTGCTTTGGTGGCTTATTACAAATCCAGACTTGGCAAAGTTTAGTGAAATGTTAATATCAGACAAAAGCATGAATAAACCTGGGATTTGTTTAATGTGATCTGGACACCTCCAAACCCCTTTCATGTCCAAAGACATGAAACTCTGTGGCTTCCTTTGGCTGCTGTCAGAGTTGTGGATAACTGAATTCCAAGACAAAACCCAAGGGGATCCAGTTTATAGGAAGCTGAAGATCCATCACTTTTCACCTGTTGTGTCACTGCTCTGCACAGTTTGATGCAGACTGTTGAATACCATTATCCATGTTCAAGACATGCATATCATACTTTTCCTGAGGAAAAATACAAATGACATATCCCCTCTGTAGCTGTTAAATTTGCTTTAATGAGAATTTAGTCCAAATGCATCTCTTCTTCTGTTCCAGGTCTCAAATTTAGAAATTAACTTCCAGTTAATTTCTATTCCCTTTATATCCATATGTATCCCAGCCATTTTAGTGACCCAAATGATCATTCACATTCCTAATTTTTACCGAATCCTGGTGGTCTCCAGAAACACTACAGGAAAAGCATTTTGGTTGTAATTCTCTCCATTTCATAAAGCCTGTTAGGGCTTTGGATATCATTGACTTCTAAAGGTCATGGCATAGAGAGGCTTACAGAAGAGAGCACCTCACAAAGCCATAGACAGGATAGAAATCTCACACCTAAGAAGAAGAGCCACTTGAGTGTGAAGGGTAGGAGAAAAAAGTGATAGGAGAGCTGCCTTCCCTTCCCTGAGATTTATACAAATCCCACAAAGTACCCACCTGCAACACTCTACCTGCTCTTGGATGCTCAGAGGTTCTTGTGGAGATTAGTAGCCTAAAATAATTAAATATCCTCATTGCCATTCAGATTTTACCTGTTTTATTTTCCCCCTCCCCTTTCCACTTTGACCATAATCTTTTAAAATCTTTGCAGCAAACATTTCACTAGTTGGGGAAGAATTCCCTATGCCATGGAGATCTAAGCACATCTTCTATGTTAGCACCAGTATTCTCTCATAAATATTTTTTCTTTCTAAGAAAAAAGCAATATTTTTTCCTGCCACTACAGTATGGAGTGCTGAGGAGTTAGTTCTTGGTCTGGTAGGAAAAAAAGGAGAGCTAGACCCACAGAGGTGGTAGGCAAGTATTTTATCTGTAGTAATGTTTGGTTTGGCCCACTATGAAGTCTTTCAGATAATTTTGGCATAAATTGTGTCTCCTACTTAACACTGGCAGATACCATCAGAGAAGGTGATATCTTTCAAAGACAAGATTCAACAGGATCAAAACAAGGCCAATTTTATTGCAAAATTGATAAGGAATAGTGGGGTTATCTATATAAGCAGAAAACTGAATAGTGACGTGATGCATGCCTCCATCTTGCTGAAGATTTCTCTCAATTCTCAATTTCTTCTGCATAAGGTCTGAAAACACATCAGAGAAAGGCAAGCAGAAATGAGAAAGGGAAGGGGGGAAAAAGCACCAAAAAAGACAGTTAATTATTGGAATGGTGCTGGATGATCAGAAGATTTGGCTGACTATTGTTTACAAAGCCAAGACGGCCTGAGAGTCTCAAACACAGATACAAAGTTCAGACCTGGCTCTATCTGGTAAACAGCTGTAGCCTCTTTTTAATTAACAGCATATTCCTGATTCTGTTCAGCCTGCATGGATGGAAAGGTGTTTCCCAAGGAAATCAGAGTAAGGACAGCATAGGGAAAAAGGGGTGGGAAAAAAAGAGAGGGGGAGGGAAAAGGTGAGTTCAGGAGGGCAATGAGGTGGGGGTTAACAACGCTGCTGAAGATCAAGGGCTGAAGTGCTGAGATGCTGCCAGACTTGAAAACTTTAATTTACTGTCACTGTTAGCCCCCTTTGAGGTTTATGGTGGTATTTATACACACAGCATCAATCACATGAAACAAGGAGGGGATTTATAGTTTGTTTTAAAGACTGTAAATGCAATGTAATGCAAATAGCATGCCTCATGGGCATTTACATTTAATGGGAAAATTACAGATGCAAAAGATTGGTAGAACAAATTTTAAATTGACTTTATTACATCTAGTGCTTTTCAGAGAATACTATTAAAAAAAAGCGAGGAGATATGGTAATGGAGTTCTACAGTGTAGCTTGACAGCTTAAATTCCACTTAACTGACTTTGCTTGCATCTTTCTGTTTACATTACTTCTTCCAATAAGTTTGGTTGGCAAAATCTCTGGATCATAAACTGATTAGAAGCTTTGATTCTGTTTTGTTTCCTTTTTGGGGTTGGAATATTTAATGTGTAAAGCTGATTGTATCTCGATAACTGTTTTTAACTAAGGTTCATCATCAGAATTGCTTCATCTAGACACAGTCAGGAACAGCTCTCTGAATCTATTATCGCCTTAATATGTGACCACACATTCATTCTCCTTAATTTGTATAATCTTCTGGTATCTCCCCCATATCTCTGTAGATACAATAGAAAAAGATGTCTGCATTACTGTGCTCACTGATGGGGTGAACATTCAGAACTAATCACAGCTACTTGTGGAAAGCCCATTCTTTCTCAAAACAGCTTTATTTCCCAGTATTCCCGTGTGGCTCTCTGAACACTTCTGGAATGTGGATTGTTTGCTGGTGGGGTTGAAGGTTGTTATCATCTGTTGTTGACTTATGGTAGATCCATCTGAAAGGTGTTGGTGGGCCTCAAACTCACCTTCAACAGACCAGATGAAGCCCTGATTGAAACAGGTGCAGCTCTACTTGCTTCAGGGGAGTTGTGCCCTATTACATGAGGGCTGATTTGTTTTTAACACCCTATAATAATTGCTGGATTTCTCTCCCAGACAAGCCTCAAACAAGCAAAATAATTTAAGGGGTTTTTTTAAGCCCATTGAAGTACACATGTTGGGTTTCAGTCTGTTTTAAAGCCACCAGCACAGCAGCCTCTCAATGTTTTGAAATCTGCATCTATCTGACAGGAACCTTCTGCCCTTTGTTTCTTCAGATTTCCAAATCTTTGCTGTCAACATAACACCCTTGAAACATCTTTCCAGTCCTTCTCATTGCATTGTATTTTAGCCATAGTATAAGTAAGTGATGTCCTGACCTTTGTAGGACATAAAGCAGCGTGATCAAAGATTACTAGATCTTAGCCTATTAGAATTGTGTCTTTCCAAGATTTCAAATCTCCCTGAAACCCCATCCTCTTTTTTGTTTCCATGCACCATGGCACATACACCCTTTTACCTTGTTATCACCAAAAACCCATGAAGGAGATGGTTTGTTATTCATTAGTGATTGAACAAAGTCTGTTCAACTCAGTGGAACAGTTATCATCATGTACAAATATCCCTGCAGAATTTCTGTGTCCCTGTTTGCAGACCCCTTTCATCTACCAGGATCTACCTTGTGAGCAGACTAATTACGAACCCTGTGGCATCTCAGTGCATTTATTAGCATGGAACTGAGTCAGACCCATGTTTATTCTTCACCCAGTCCTGAAAGATACATTCTCCAGGTGTTGTCACCCATAACAAATACATAATGGCAGAGAGCAGCCTATATTAACATTTGAGCTAATACAAACACACACTGTTTAAGCAATCCACCTGAGATTGAGTGCCTCGCTGCTGTGACTTTTGTTTAAGGTTGTAATCCCATGTGATGACATTCTCTGGTGCAGAAGAACTGCGTTAGCACCACACTTGGCAATGTCACGATGATGAGGAAACCATAGACTCAGGAAGCAAGAGCAGAAGGGAAACAAACTTTCACACTCAGGAATTGTTAATGAGGTAAACACACTTCAGCACTGACAGGTAACTCACAAAGCCACCCACCAGTCCTGTGCCAAACTGAAACAACAGAGAGAAAAAATGCAAACCTATGTGTAAGCACAATTTAGAGTCATTCTGAAGTTAGCTTATGCTGTGATGGCCAAGTAAATAATGCCCCAGCAGACACAACAACTTCTAAATAGAGCAGGAAAAGGCCTCTTTTCCTCCTGTGTGGAAGGCTGAGCTTCCATTTTGTGTCTGTTTCTGATGATCCATAAAGAAACCAAATTTACTGCAAGGGTGAACATCATAATGCAGAATCCTAATCCTACACACTCCTGAATGTTGTTACCTTACCTTTAGGCACTGTAAGTATCACTGTTTTCAATAAGCTACTCACCCATTTTAACTGTATTTGGAAGAATTTGGAGTGCTGAAGCGTATTGTGGTTCTTGGGAACACCCACAGACATGTAATGATGGATAAATCCATGTGCTCATGTGTGATCACTTATCAGAGTTGCACAGAACCAGTGCATTGCTTCTTTTGGGGAAAGGCTATCTAGATCATGCACAAATCACAATATTTGGATCAGTTTCACAAGCCACAAATGAGACATTTCTACAAAATTTATGGAAATAGTAAACTAAATCCCCTCCAGCCCCGAATCATCTTTCAATGAGAATTAACATTTCTTCTGAAGCTAAAAATTACACTGACAAAATCTGCAGCAGGAACAAAATATTAAATGCCTTAAATTTCAAGTACTTTTATCTTTCTTGGTAAACACTTTCCACATCTCCAGGAACAAACTCTATTCAGAGTTTAGCCAAAGCTTCTAAAAGACACAGATTACAGTGTGGAATTTTAGGACTGTCATGTGAATTTAAAGACAAATACTGTCCAGACAGCACATACCAGCTGCCAGTTACTGCGTGGTGGGATATTCCCTCACCTTCTGTTTTAGTTTTATGAAAGATTGTTTTCTTTTAAAATGGCAGGTCCCCTCCATTCCTTCTCCTCTGCTCACAGTGAGACGTGTCATCTGATACTAATTTGTACTTGCTTTGTGTTTTGACTTAATTTGATTAATAACTATATCCTTTAATGGCAGTGTGACTTAACAATATGCTATTATGTTGGTGCACTGCACTCCAGCATTGAGGAGCAATTCGTCTGCATCACAGCAAGGTTTTGAAACTAATTCAAAGAGGCATTATTCTGTACCTCCTTACCACAGGGTAGAGGTCTGGTCTTCTACTGGAATTGCCAGCTCAGACCTGGAGGCCAAATCTGTGTTGAATTTGTCCAAAGACTTTTCTTAGCACTCACATTCCAGTCTGAATTTCTATGGAATTGTTTTACCCCTTTTTTCACCCTCATATTATTGATTGTGCTTTGTGTCTTTTTTTTTTTTTTTTTAAGTTCCCTTATGGATTCATATTTTTGATATTTTAAAGAATGTAAATGGTACCATACTCCAGGCAGTGACAAAAATGTATCAGAATTGTAAAAAAATAATTAAAATTTTATCAAAGACTTAACAAACACACACCCCCACAAAAAATACTATAAGACAAAGAAAGGAAAGAAAAAGAGAAACAAGCAAGAAAGAAAGAATTTATCACACCCAAAATTAAAAGTATAACTGAACTTTATGGTGTCTAAAGAGATAACACGTGTTTTCTGTTATATAGGATGAAACTAGTAAATAAGGTTTAGCATGCCTGCAGGGACACAGGGAAATCCAGTGAATTCCCTGCAGCTCCAGATAAATTCAGGAAAAGGAGTAATTGCACATGACCAAATGTATTTTATCATCATCAACACCAAAGAAAAACCTCACAGAAAAAAAGGAGAGAGCCAAAGCTTAGTCTATGGCAGTGGTAAGTTTATTTTTTTATGTTGTAGAGACTCTGTTCCCCAATGAGAATAGTTGGGAGGAAAAAAAAAAAAAGAAAAAGGGAGAGGTTTCTTAAAAGATTTAATTTCTAAGGGAATGGACAACTCAAATCATGCCAGAGAAGCCAGCAACTGGGAGAAAGAGGAGGAGAAAGTCAGGACAGAAAGGATCTATCTGAGTTCAATTTTCCTGTTGCTGACCTAGTCAGTAAATGCTGATCAGAATTCTTGCTTCTGTAAAAGAAAGATTTAAACCAATATCCATGATACCACAAAGCAAACCTGAGTATTGGACAATTAAACACTTTAAAAAAAAATAAAAATATTAAGGCAATTGCCCTTAGAGTGGAAACAATGGCACTAAAACTTACACACGATGGTTTCCTTTGTATCAGACCAATGCTTGCCACATGCCAAAACATAAACCAGATTGCATAATATGTAGGTTTTTCATAATTTCCTCAGATTAGGTTTTTATTAATGCCTGTCAACAGCAAATGACAGGCATGTGTTGCATTAACAGCTGCTCTGAGCTGTGCCAGTGCTGACTTCTCTGCAAATCTCAAGCCTGGAGGAAGCTTAAAAGCCCATTGATTGAAGAGGAATCAATCCCATTTGCATTAAATATCTGAGCTTTTTACCTTCTGGGTTTTTTTAACCAACTATTAGTTTCTTTCATATTTTCATGGGGGAAAAAATGAATTTTTTTATTAATAGTCAATTTTTATTAATCTTTATTAATAGTCAATAATTAAAATTAACAATCATCTAGAATGAACTGATCTGATTCTCTTCTTCAATGTGTTTCAGCCACTTTTGGTTATTTTTAAACTTCCTGACTTAAATCATCCTGAGAAACTATTTTCTTTTTTATTTCTCTATGTGACTTACAGAAAAATTCTGCCTATCCCCATGCCCCCAGCATCTACCCATCCTCATCATGAAAATCTGTACAATACTGTCAAAATAAAACAAAAAGGCAAAAAGAAAATAGATTCCATATCAGTAACTGGTATCAGCTAGACCTGAGACCTGTGTGTTGTCCAGTTCTAAAGTCTACACCAGCACATATTTTATAGATTGGAAAAACACAGAAAGCTTTTAATGTTTCAGTTTCTGGAACAGCAAGAAAAAAACATGATTTACAGACCCTTAAAAGGAAATCATGACCAAAATTTTTAAATGAGAAGTGACTTGTAAAACACTAGGGTCTCACTGGTGAAATAAGGGTTCAGAATTGTTTTACCTATTAGGTAACAATCCCACTGTATAGTAAAAATTATGTAAAAATTTGCAAAATTCTTAAATTAAAAATGGACACATTGTGTTCTCTCATATTTTTTTCACACTACCAGATAACCACTCAAGTCTATAAAACTTAAGCATTTATCAGAATGTTTAATGAATTATTTTTAAACAAAAATAAATTTTAATTTAATTAAAATTAAAAATTAATAAAAAAATAGTAGGAGGAATATCTGGGGTTAGAAGAACCTCATGAACATTGATAATATGGTATTCAGGGAATTTATTAGCAAGGTCTACAGCTGTTGGCCTGCTATTCAGCTGAGCTGTGTATCGCTCATATACATTTCATGGCAGGAGCATTTCATTTTGATGAGTGTAAAGTCCATGAGAGTTTGGCCCAGACTGCACAAATGGAAAACAGAACTCCTCTGTGTTGGGCTGCATATTTCTGGATTCAGATTAATTAATGATGCTGACACAAACACAAGTTTTCTGTGAATGTCCATCAATCAGATGAATTCTATCCAAGGACAAGAAAAGAATTAAGGCATGGGTCAGCTTTAGGAAAGATCCATTATTTGTGCATGTACCACTCTTTGTCTGAGAGAACATATTTAACAAAAAAAAGATTTTATTTTTTTTTTTCCATTCTGGCTGAAATCAAAGTCAGTATTCTGATTGGCTTCAGTAGGGGTAGGAGTTGTGTTTCTGTGATTTTAAGTTTTTTATGGTTATTTTCTTTAAGTACTTCCTCTCTGTCTGTGGAGAACTCCGGGCACTTCTCCCCAGCTCTGCCCATCACAGATTACTCTCTCCAGGACAGCTCCTGTGGGCAAAGGAGCAGACCTGGGACATGTACAATTACAACATGGGTTGAGATGCAAAAAAACAATTGATCCTGCCCCCTCTGTATCAGAGCACTCCAATATAGTACAATAGTCCCTGTAGTTACATTCATAAAGTCAGAGGGGTGGTACAACCACCATCAGCAAAAAAAGAAAATAAAACTGTGTGCAGAAAAGCCATCTCCATTTTATGTTCAAGGCAAAATTATTGAATCTTCAACAGGCAATGATTGATGTGATGAGAAATTTCCTAAAAGCCCACTTTTTCCTGATTTACCTTACAATGTCAGCTATTTTATTATAAATTAAAAATTAATCCGGCTGCCTTAGTGAGTTGCCCATTTTGCCTTGTGTGCAATCAAGACCTGCACATTTTTTATGGTGCTCCACGACCCACACAGAGAGGAGAGAACTTTCCAAAAGAAAAGCTGACAGCTCACTTGGGAAAAGACTGGGTAAATAGATACGACGTGAACGGTGCCTGAAGGTCAGCAAACAGGCTCCTGAATTAACAGCAGATGCAAATTCCATCCTGAAAATCCCGCTCTGACAGCTCCCCTCTGACTCCCATCCCAATTAAAATGGCCAAGCTGGTTCACCACCCCTGCAGCTCTCCTGACCAAACAGAGCACCCCTTAACCCACACCCAACCACCTAAGGGATGTGCCCAGGTGATGAGCTGGGCATTCCTATTATCCCAAAATGGGAACCAACCACCAGACTGGCACTGCAGGAATCCAGTTCTGGGAAATTAGGATTCCAGTATAAGACATTAAGACCTTTGTGCCAGTGGTTGTCACTGCCATTGGAAGACTGTTGGGCCATTATTAAGAAATAGTGACCTGCATTTCAAACAAACCCAACTAATCAGTGGCTAAGATTTTGCACCAGCTGTTTAATAATAGTTTGTCTAATAAAATATTCATATTATCATATATTTTCCATCTTAGAGGATGATCAGAATGTCATTTTAATATTTTCCCCCTACTAAAATAAAATTTTAATTAAGGCTAAAGATATATTGCCTACGGAAAGCTAAACTGTTTAAAATTATTAACTGCTTGAATACTTGTTGCTATACTACAAGCTGCCATAAAAGAAAAGAAATTAAGTACATGGGGGATTAACGCAATTTTGAAAGCTGCGTTCCCCTCCCTCCTCCTTTTAGATACGCCTAACTGAGCCATAACTATTTTTCTCCACTCAGCCAGACTCCAGCTTTGTGGCTTTTTTAATAACCTGGCTTTTCAAGCTTGTGCCCCCGAGAGCCTTTTCATTTCTGCCGCACTACCTACAAGCAAATTTCTTCCAGTTGCTCAACAGCCTAATGCCTCCCTTTCTTCGTTGTTGAAGCATTTCATTGCAGTTTCATTGACGGGGAGGTGTTCTGTTACAGTGGAATCAATAGCTCAGGGCTTCCCAGCACACCGATTAGCTTGTCAGTCAGAGCCTGGGGGAGGTAGTGTAAATCCCAGAATACCAGGGGCCACCAGTTTGAAAAGTAAGGAATGCAAGGAGCCCGCATGGGTTTTTCTACCACCTGTTGCTCTGCAACATGTGCAAAGTGTATTAACTTCTCTGCTGCTACATGCCTTAAAGGTCAACTGTGATAGAAGCTTTAAGCTTTTGGAATATTTTAATTCATTACAGGAATCAACTTTTACTGATTTGCAACAAAGAGTGCCTCACAAAAGGCATGTTTTTTCGGTGGTTGGGCTTTTTGTTGGGGTTTTTTTTTTTGGTAGGTTTGCGTTTGGCAACATGTTGGTTCCTCTTACAGCTTTTTTTTTTTTTCCTTTTTTAAATCAGTACTTCATCTGCTTGTTAATTGTGTGCCAATAGAAACCAGTTTCTATAGCAAATGTGGCTCCTTCCTGTGCCCTCCCTTCCACCACAACAATAGTATTACTTTAGATGATCCAGGCTGTCACAAGGGGATATTTCTTCATTCACCAGGTTAGATTTGAGGAGGAGGGAATTATGAAATGCTAAATTAGAGAACTTCTGCTGTACATATGCTTCCAGTGTGGGGGACAGGTCCCTCGTGTCCTGGGGGACAGCAGAGCAGGGCCAGCTCCTTTCAGCCCTTTTAGGCACTCCTAGTATTAATCAGGAAAAACTAGAGAAGCTCAAAATTGCTTTTCACTGCACATTCAAAGGGCCATCAAGCCACCTAATGTTTATTCCCCTTCACCTACCTCTTTTGGATACTTCTGCTGGATAGAATCATGTCCCAATAACTGGCCAAGGTAATACAGAGGAATATTGTCAGCACCCACGGTCTGAAGTTGTGAGTGAGCAATGTGTCCCTGGATCAGCCTCTAAGTCATTAAATGCTGTCTCTAAGAAGTGCTCAAATTCTAAGAAAATATATGTAACCAAAACTCCTCTGAAGACAGCCATTAAAAACAGAGGCTCAGGCCCTGTGAGCCAACCTAAGGAAACCTTATTACAGACATTTATTATCCAAAAACCACGTCACACATGACCACAAAAGGAAATTCTGTGCTTAGATCATGAAAGTCTGTGCTTTGGAAAGGTTTCGCTGTCACCACATTTGGGTTTGCTCACAAAACCTCTACAAACTCACCACAAACCACAAAGTAAACCTGCACAGTGCAAATTGTACTTATTAACATAATTCTACAAAATTAACTCAATAGAGCTTTTTTTGTTAATTTTGTTTTAAAAGCATGGCACTTGGATTTTCTAACTAATAGCATAAACAACAGCTGGAAGCTTTGGGCTGTCCAAGTGGATTTCAAAGTTTGGATTGAAAATATTAATCTTTTCAATAGAGATTAATCTTAGATTCCTGTCTTTCCAAATGTGAGGAATAAGAAAAAGTTTACTTTAATTTGTGGACTCTTAGTGAAATGCCCTCTGCATTAGAAGGAAGAAGGAATCCAAGCTGTTCTAAAATTTCCTTTTTGCTGCTAAGTGTAAACCTGCTTTAATTTTAAAATATAAATATGCACCTTGTTCTTTTACTTGTGCTACTCCAGATATTTAATTGCTGGTTCAACACACCAAACTTTTTCTGATACTGTAGACCACGTAACTTTCCTATCACCTGGCAATTAATAGTCTGGGAATGCCCATAACAGATCTCTCTTCTCTATTTTTTTCCCTCTTCCCCTCCACCCACTACTAGTCATGCTGTTAATTCAGCAAAATTAGTAGTCTTGTGTTGTCAGAACAAATCACTCCCACTCGGTTATGAATGTGGTTACTCAGCAAGACTGCATGTTGAGAATTTAGGGGATGTTTTTTCTCTCTGTTTCCATCTTTCATTTCTTTTCCTCCCCCTTCATGCATTGTAGTTGTGAACATCTGATACGGGTAAAATTGCACTGGGTGATTACTTAAATTCAGCCTTTGCAGAAAAATACTTTGTGTCTTGACACTTCACCAAAAACCCTCCCCGAGCTGAATCAAAGCCCTTGCAATAAAAGCTCGTGTTCATATATCATTTCCCCCATTTTAACCAGTAATTGTCATTAATTATTTCTTTACCTTGCACCTTATAGACAGTTACCTCAGGCACCTGAAAAACAGGTCTGCTACTTGTAACCACTTGAAGCTTCTGTCATCAGAAGGGGATTACCCTTATTACTCATTACACACACACACACACACAGGGACACACAGACATTTTATTCCAAACGGGAATGCCAGACCGCCCAGCCACCAGCTATCAACGCCAGGCTGGGGCTGGGGAGCAGCAAACCCCCAGGCAAGGCAGGACCCATCCAGCACAGCGTGGCCTGAGGTTTGCACTGACCAGCAGATTTGCCAGGCAGAGATCAGGTTTCAGTGCAATTAAAGGGCTCTTGTTAGCTGTAGGCTGGAAAAGATGGAACTGTGCACAGTGAGTAGGTGTGTGTGTATGTTCAGTCTCATGCTGTTAATGCCCCAGGTTTAAAATGAGTGGATAGACCAGTAAACACTTTCACAGACTGCTTGGGAGAACATATCCAAACTAGGGGGGGAAAAAAAAGAGAAAGAAAAAGAGGTCATTCATAGGTAAAGTGGTATTGCCTTTCAGACATATTATTTTTGCAAATTATCACTATTTATAAAACTCATTAATGGATTCATGAACAAAAGCTATAAAATATTCATGAGCTTTCTATAGACATGGAAGTTTTGTCTGAACATGAAAATACACGTGCAGAATATACACACACAAATAAAAACATGCATACAAAGAGGTATAAATGTCACTCACATCCAGCTGAGAAACCCGCTAGATGAACCCACAAATATGGTAAATTGGAATAGACTCTAAGGGCATGATGTCCAAATGATTATGTATGTGGGTGTCCAAATGCATTTTAATAGAAAATACTTCTGCACATCAAATTGTTTGTTAACAGGGTAATATCCTGTCTTGAGCTCATTCTCTCTGTCCCTACACCTACAGTCCTCTTTGCACTGTGCACTGAAAACTTGTCTCTGTTAATTGGTGCTGCATAAGCTAGGTTATACATTTAATATCCAAATCAACACCTACAGCCATCATGACTTCATGTGTTTGGATTCTGTCCTAACTGGCAGTAAAAGCTGTCATTAGGAGCAGGAAACAGTATGAAAGACCTTTCATGGCCTCTTTCAGCATGCAATGTCATCTGTTACCATGGGTTGTATAGTACTGATGGCTATAAATGCCACTATGAATGATGCAATCTCCTATGTGATGATGAACTTGAAAAAACCTTTGTTGAATTTGTGCTTAAGGTGCTCATATTCCGGTTATTCATGAGCATCCAAAATGTTGATCAGCAGCAGCCGGGTGTTTGAGCAGCCCCAGCAGCAGCACTACAGAACTCACACACAGCCCTTCCTGTAAAAGATGGCACAAATAAACTCACTTTACAGATTCCGTGAGAGTTATTTGTCAGGCATGTCAGCTGTGGCTCATTTCCCTAAATTTCACAACCTTTCCTAGTGGAAAGGTTTAGAAATATAATTTGCTGTTTCCTTTCCTTTTTTAATTATTTTTTCTTTCGTGATACCACTTCTCTGTCCAGCCTTCCAGCAATAGTTTCGCTCAGACCTTCCTATAAATCCATTTTGGATACCCAATCGTGCCTGTATGTAAACTACCTTATCTACCAGGGGCAAAGCAATTAATTTCTGGAATTTTAGGTGTGAGGCAAAGCACTGAGTGAACTCCAAAGCAGGGATGAGGAAGGTTCCCAGTGCTCTGGGATGCAGTGGGCAAGTCCCCATCACCGACTGCCATCCCAGCAGCTGCAGCCTTTCCTGCACTGCCAATCATGCTGCATTGTGTGGAGATTTTGTGCTGCCACAAAAATCCCCACCACGAGCTGTGGCGAGCTCCTCACACGTGTCCTTCTCTGTAAATTGATGGAGCCTGAACCTCAGCCTCCAAGGGCAATGATGTCAAAGCTTTAACCCATGAGAAACTAAAGTTCAGGAGTTGAATTTGCTTTGTTTAGAGTCAGATTTTGTGGCTCCAGGGTGGTTACTTGTTCTTGTTGGTCCTCCATCCTGGATGACTGCTGCTGGGGCTCTCCACAGGGAGAAAAGTCATCTGGCACTTGCAATCTTCTCAATAACTTCAGGCTTTCCTTCTGAGGGATAAGGTTGCAAATTTAGCTGCTACCCCTGAAAGATTTTGACATAAAAGGTGGAAAAGTGTAATTAAGAAGACTGGAAATGAGTGAGAAATATAAACACAGCTTTAAAAGCCCAACTGCTGCAGAGAACAGGGAAATAAAGAATATTTAGCTAACAGAAACACTGAAGAAAGTAAAAATTCAGACACTTTTCTCTACCTAACACCCAACATTGTGAAGTTAAGGATCATGGCCATAGTCTGTAAGGTCCAGAGTCAAATCAGACTTTCAGCACGGACTTTGAAATTTGACAGTCCCATTATCTGTTAGATGGAAAAAAATCTTCATGGAAGATATTGTGATAAATATAGAACTTTATAATCTAATTTTATTTTGTGCATACAATATGGGATATAATATTTAGGAATTTCCACTACGGCATTTTCTAAATGTCCTTTATTTTTTTTCTAAGAATGACTGACAGTGTGTCACAATTCACTAACATTAACTATATATGAGAGTAATAACTTGGAACAGCAGAGAATCTTGAATGTGTGGGAATTTGTAAGAAGGAAAACACATGGAAAAGAAAACCTAGAAAAGAAACAACATGGAAAAAAAATGAAATGTAAAGTGAGAAGCTGCATGGGACAGATGTACTCTATTCATCAATGTTGAAGCATTAAAAAATGGGAGAGGTGAGTGGGGTACTGAGATGCAAGTAGCCTTTTCCATGACCCAACAGCTCAGAGCTAAACGTGGGAAGGGCTTGAAAGCTGAGGGATTATATCACACCCATGGCCTCCAGGACCTTCCACTGGTGCTTTGGAGCAGTGGATGTGATTTCAATCCCTCTGAAGTCAAATGTGAAAGTCTCAAGACTGCACACAGACTAGGCAGGCACACCTTCACCTGTCCCTGTGTGCTGCATACGACAGCACAGTGTTCAGAACCTTTATGCTGTTTAAGATACACTTGCCTCTAGTTGCCTAACCTTAGAAATATCCCTTTCTCTTCCTTCTTAGCCAAATCAGCAGAGATGCTCACCATCCTCTTACAAGGAGACCATGAAAAAGGCAGGTCTACAGAATTTCTCAGATGGGCTGAATATGCTTGCCCAGAAAGACCAGAGATTTCCCTGTCAAAACCTGGGGCTACACAGAGTAAAATAATAAAAAAAAGATTAGGGGAAAGGGGGTTTTCAGGTCTAGAACCAGAGCCTTGTAACAAGGATAGCCCCTTTTGTTCTCATCTCTTTTAACTTTCTTTTTCCCTCGTAACAGTTGCCCAGTGGTTATGAAGAGCTTCAGTCCTGCATTTCAACTAAGGGGCCCTTCTTTATTCTCTCAGAAGAGGGCTGTCTCAAGAGCACCATGCTAAAGTGCTAAGTTATCATCAGGCTGGGGCTTTCGTGCAACTGTTTGTGTGTGTGTGAAACAAGCTCTCAACATGTTAGTAAGAAGCCTTTAACCCAGATTACGCCACCTCTCTTTCTATAGTGTTCTTTTAGGGCAGAGTGTGAAAGGTCACCCTCTCAGGCTGGATAGCAGCACTCAACCAATTACAGTGCACCAGTGTTTCCACAAAAGAGAGTTTTGAGCCCACAGCTACAAAAGATTTTACGTGTCTGATTTTCAAAAACACAATTACAAAAGGAGGAGGCTTGCTTATGTCTATTTTCGGGCCCTGAATGATTTTTTTGTTTCAAAAAAACAAGGGGGAAAAAAATCAATTCTACTTCTCCAAAGAGGTCTGAAAAATTGCGGCCAGCCCAGCACCTATGCTATTTAAAAAGCAAAACCTCTAATCCCTCAGGTTCAAGTAGGTGTGATTCAGGAGTCCTGGAGCTGAGAAAATAATAGGATGGGTTATCTGAGTATATGATTAGTCTGGCTTTATGAAAACAATATTTACAGCAAGTGATATATAATGACTTTGGATTACACCTCTCGTCCCTGATACTTTGAAAATTGTGTATTTTTGTTTGCACAGATGCATTTTCCGGCCTATTACACTGACTAAAGTTCTGCCATTATCCTAAATGTAAGTTCTTCAGAAGTCTGCATGAGAATGAACCAGCAGCCAGTGTCCTTCCAACAGTGATGCTGAAGCCAATGCAATGACAATCCATGTTGTGCATTGTGTGTATCTACAGGCAGCTCACTGTAAATAGAGTTAAAAGAAAATCTTTCTGGGCATTAACCATCTTAAATGTCCTAAGGCAGATAGTTCTCCCCTTAATGTGGAGACTCAGTGTCTTCCTTCACTCTCTGTAACTAAAGGTCTCTCATTACTTAGGGGGGAAAAGATTCTCAAATGCTTTAAAATTGTGTGGCTGAGTATTCAAAAGACAGAGGATTTAGGCCATCAGCCCTTCCTAGTTAGTTCCCAGGGAACGCTCCATGCTTTCAGCTTAATTGTTAAAAACATTACAATGAATATTTCAAAGCTATCTTGGAGTGTTGAGTACCTGCTGCAATCAAATCAAATAGGCAACCTTGAAAATTGCAACCTGGAAATCTTATTTCTAGTAAGTCCATCACAATGGCACCTCAGTACCTATTTAGATATTTTTGTATTTCTCCCTAAGAAAGAAGTGTATTCCCTAGTCTCTTTCTTCTGGACCCCTGAAAACCCATTGAAAGCACAGAAATTAAGTGTCTTTTGTGGACAAAGTTGAGAACTAGAGGAATTGAAAAAAGCATGATATTAGAATTGGCAGTAAAATATTCCTGGGATCACAAACCGTAGATGAATTGCTACAACAGTATTTATTAAAAAAAAAAAAAGACAGGAAAGGCAAAGTTTTATTGTATGTCATGTAGAAGACTTACAAAGCCAGAGAAAAAAAACCCTAAAGACTGGTGCTATTTATGTCAGGGCAGAAAACAAAGTCTATGAGATTCCTGTGAAGCTCCTTGGAGATAAGAAACCACCCAAGCTACAAACTCCTCTGGTGGTTCTGGGAAAACTGGTTAAAATTCTTGTACCTCGTTGTATGTATCTGCAAAATGATTACTGATGTAATTCTAAAATGTGTTGTGAGGTTTACTTGCCAAGTTTTGGGGATTCTTGAAAGAGAAGAGCCAAGTGAAGTTTCACACCATCTCACAGAGGATATATGCAAGATTTTATATGAGCCTCTCTACGTGCTCCAGTATGGATTCCCCACAGATAAAATATAACAGTGCTTGCTGCACATTTCCAGCAATGGTCCCATGTCGTTTTCTCCTCTTCCTCCATTCAGCGAACTGTTAAAAGGCCGAGAAGAACTGTTGTGCAGATGATACGAAACTAAAGAACTTGTGGTAGGTGTTACACATTTTGGTACCATCTGTGCTATCTAATCCCAGCCAAAACAGTCTCCTGTTCCTATGTAACTCTGAATCTCACTGGGAAAGGGGGGGAGTAGTGTGACTGGCTCAAACCTTCCTGTGTAGGAGTATTATTATCAGTGTTTGCAAATTTTTTCCCTCTTTATAACTACCATAACTCTTCCTTAAAACCCCTCATCTGGCTGCTGGCCTACTACAGAAACTGATCTCTCTACAGAAAAATGGCTCATGTTGGTTGGTTCACTTCTGGTGTGTTGGAGGGAATCTTCACCCAAGAGAAATTCGTCAATTCGCACCAAAAAAAATATCTTGTTTTATGTCCTTACTTTCTCAAATTTTGCCCTCCTTTGGGTCAGGAACACAGACAACATCCTGATGACACATTTTCTAGAACAACTCAAGACAAGAATTTCCTAGAAATTGCTCAGGATTGAAACCACTTGTGGTAGATGTTTCCAGACACTGGTGCCATTACATCTTCTCATAAAAATTAGTTTGAAATTAGTTTGGGGTTTGTTTCATTCTTCATTTTGCTCTTAGATTCAGTCCATGCTCTGATCTGCTCGCAGGGAGCTTGCTCTTCCCTAACAGTTTATGGGAAAAACCTTTTTGTGCAAGGGCTTCACACATGTACACACATTAGTCATCCTGTATGTGACACACACACCATCTTGTCATCGCTGTCAAACATAATAAAAGTAAGGCTAAAACACTTAGACACGTATTGATCTGCTTCTGCACCTCCTGTAGTATCCCCAGTTTGATAGGGTCTTTCCACAGAGCTCTAACCTGGCCAGCAGCCTGCTGCCTGGAAGCATTTCCTTTGGAAAAAATAGAGGAAGCATCTCATCTCAAACTTGTCCATTGTTCTGCTCTTCTGCTGCTGCCATATAACCCTTGAGAACCTGTGGCCTTCACCAGAAACCCAGAGAGGAATGATTGGGCTCCCATGACTCTTCACAAGGCTGCTATGTCTCAGAGGTATTTCTCTATGAGAGAAATATTTGAAATGACCCTGCTAATAGGGAAAAAAGAAAGGAGTGATAAAATGAAGAAGCTCTAAATCCACTCAGTCATGAAGTCTTGCCCAGTGTGGAATGATGCTGTATTCCTCATTTTGTAGTGCTGTGGCAACTCCTAGCAAAGGAGCATTCCTTCATGGATAGAGGAGGAATAACCCTCTTTCCCAGAACTCTGCTTTTCTGTGTTGTCATTATGTATTTCCACTTTAGCCCAAAACACCTGTTTATGCTGAAAGCCCATGCAAAGTATTCTGTGCAATTTCATTCATCTACTGATTTTTTTAAAACAATTGCTACTGAAAGACTGGAACTCTGGCAAATTACATAAACTTGATTACTGTAATTGCTGTCAAGACAAACAAAGTTTGCCTTGTAATGAAGCAATAGATGTAGCACTGTAGCCTTTCATTGTGCTTCTGAGCAACACTTTTTTTGTATTTTATTGCCCTTGGAAGCTGACATTGGCAGAATGATCTTTTTCACAAACAATCAGCATGTTTGAAACAGATGAATATACAACAACATCTCTAAAAGAATAACTTCCAGCATCTGCTTACTGATTCCTTACCTTCAGCCTACCCTCTTCCCTTTAGTGGGTTTTTTTTCATCTCTGCACTTACCACATCACCTGCAGCAGATAAATGCATGCTCTATTTAATCTTATTAAAGAAAAATCCACTCAACTATCTTATAGTTAAGTACAAAATCTTAGCTCCAGAACATCGGTTTTGCCCAGGGATATGGAAGAGATAGAAGTGCTTTATTCAAGGATAGATTGGTCTCATTGAGACATATGGTCCACCTCCTAGTAAGTTTGTACAGTGCAGTCCAACTTCAGTGGAAAAGCTGAAGCTTTTTATTCTTTTTTCCAGTTTTTTTTTTTTTTTTAACATAATCACCCAGTTTGCAGGAAGAGAGGTATTTACTGCTCTACCTTGGAATTTTTTTCTCCCTTTGGTGAGTCATGGGAAATATCTTGTTTTTCATCACATCCATCTTCTCAAAAAATAGGTGAAAAAGACATAAACTCTTAATCAAGGATTTAAAAAAGTTATCTCTCCTTTGGTTCAGTCATCAGTAATCCTTTGTATAATAACAGCAGATCAGGTACCTTTAACAAAACGGTATTTGTAAATTACCCCCGGCTAATTCAGAATGGTAGGTATTTTAATCTCTACAATCCCTAGTATGTATCTATTTATTTTCACTGGCTTTTGGCACCCACCTGGCAAGAATCCAGTCCCCACAGCAAGAGAACTATCAGAAACAATGGGAACTTCAGAGAGGAACACAGACAGTGAAAGAATGATCAAATTAACTTTTTTTGAATTTTATTTCTGCTGGCATTTAGCTGGCATGGACACACACAAAAGATACACACACACAACAAGTAATACAAGGGAAGAGGAAGAGGGAGTGAAACTGGAACATGATACATGTGGAGAAATCCCAAGAGACCCACTGCATTTTATTCAAGTTTTCTTGTTTCCCCAAGCCTCTCTAACTGGCTTTACACCACTTTCAGAGAAGCACAGAAGAAAAGCTGAATGAGAACAGCAGTGATTCCACCATGCACTCTCAGTTTAGGAGTTGCTTTGGCACCTTTTGCCAAGTACTGTGTGTGCATGGCTGCACGAGTGAGAGAGGTCACAAATATCCAGCATCAGAGACATCAGAGATTTCTTCAGTTGTTTACAAATCTCAACAACTCTTTCAGGATTTTGTATTGTGTCTGTGAAGTCAGTCAAATCCCCAAAACTTAACAAATAATGTTTTAATGGTATAGTTAATGTTCAACTATTAGAGGATTCCAAACCTGAAGGACTGGCAGACAGATAGGGAAGTTACATTAAATACAAAGTGACCTTGGTTACTTTGGTTAATTGGAGGAATGGTCTTAAATAAATCAGGTGGTTCAAGAGGAGCTGGCTTTAACTGCTGCATCCTGAAGGAAAGCCAGGGAGTATTTCCATGAGAAATGATTAGGGAGATTCCACTAGTGACAGACTGCACTTGAATGAACAATGTTAGGATATTGGAGAGAAAAAATGGAAAATGTCCCATTGGAATGATGTCCAATCTGTAGAACATCTGATGCTTCTCAGCTCCAGTTCCCAGCTGTAGGACTGGGATCCATCTTTCTGGTGCAAGAAAAGCTTGCACCAAATAGAAGGAATCCACTTTCCAGCATGGAAATATTGAGAACTTATGTTTGCTCAAATCTCAATGAGAGAAGGAAAGGAATAGCAGCAAAATTATAGAACTAGAAGTAAAGGTGGAAAGAATAAACTATTTCACATGTTAATTCAAGCTAATAATATTTGGGGTAGATCTCAAGAAGAATTTAAGGAAATTGAATATAGCTGAGTGCTAGAATAGACCACTGAGGTACAGTGAGGCTCTAGAGGCTTTCAGGAAGAAGAAGGACAGGTAAACTTTGTCCAGAGTATTTCTTGTTCCCATCCTAGCTCAGAAGAGGACTAGATAATCTCCTGAGGTCCTTTCCTGACTTATTCCTGATGGTTCCATGGTAAGGCTTAGGAAATATCAAAATTGCACGTGTCCATTCCTCATTGTCCTCCACACAGCATGAGCTCCAGCTGGGAGGAATTAAGCAGTAAGAAAATTATCTCTTCTCTCAGTCCTGGCAGCAGCTCTCAGGAAGGAGGAGGGCTCAATTCCAGCAGAAGTGAGGCTCAGTCCTCCCTATCCCAGGCACGAAAGGCTCCTGCTCCTCTTGCTCATGGTGCAATCTGGTTATACACAAAAATACTGGCACATATTCAGTGCATGCACTACCTGGAAACTTGGCTACCAACCTCCAGTGAGTTTCTGCTGGCCAGGAGTCAACTGGCTTTTTTTTTTTTTTTTCTCAGAATCTCGCAATCTGGATAAAAAGTGGGGCAAATTTTCCATAGGGCAGCAAATTGCACAAAGAGAGCCACCCTGCCAAGTTTCATTCCCACCCTTAAGAGATGGAAACACTAAATCTTTTCCATTAATTTGGTCTGCAATGCATGAGCAAAACAACAATTTTTTCCCTTAACGTGAACAGATAATTTCACTATAAAAAATTTAGGGGGGAAGAAAGTGCTAATTTCCATGCTAGAAATGCAAAATTTCGACAAAAATATTTGAAGTTTGGTTAAGTTAGAAGAGAAAACTGAAAAAAGGTCATGCTGAAGGTTAGTTCTAAGCAATAATTAGAAGGAATAATGTAATGTAAGACTGGAGAGAACTTCCAAGGTCACTTAACCCAGCTCTCTGCTATGCATCTACATTGTGTAATCCCACTTATAAATTCATTGAACTCCAAGTTAAAACTAGTTCCATTATTTGACTTAACTGCACCTATTAAAAGGCTTTTCAAGAATGTCAGTCTCTGACTAGAAATCTTCTTCTAATTTCCAATTTAGATTTATTCACCATCAGTTTATCCCATTTGTTTGTGTGCCAGAACTGTTTACTAATTTAAATAACTCTTTTTTCTCACTTCTTTACTTCTCTGATGTATTTCTAAGGAGAATCATACCCCATATTCAGCAGTACTTGACCTGTTAATGATATTTAGCTCATATTATGTTTGATGTCTGCTTTGAACCCCAAGAAACAAATAATGCCTAAATTTATGTGTGTATCTGTTCAGGTGTAACTACTGCAAACTGAGTGCAAAGGGACAAACCTACAGAAAGCAACTTTTATATAGGCAAGTTATTTCAGAGCTGACCCCTGCAGACCATTTTTCTGAAGGTTTAAATGTTGGTTATTGCACCTGGCTGAGCCTCCTGTGATCTCCCCATTTTTCTGTTCCTACAACAGTGCTGGCACTTTGTGGTGGCAGAACTGCTTTTAGTTAAAGGAATCAAAGGTGAGCCCTTTAGCAAACAGCTTCTGGGAGCAGGAAAAGGACATCAGGAGCTTATCATAAACCTCATTAAAAGCAATTCTGCTCTGCAAGGCTATGGAGAGGGAATTCTGTATGAGAGAAAACAGACAGGAGGGAGTAAATGGGTACGAGGCATGGCTCAGTGCTCCCAGCTCTGTCACTGTGTGGTCCAGTCAGGATAGATGCTCCTGCACTCCCTTACAGATAACAGAGGCTCTGTATAGCACAGATGAGAACAATCCTTGAAACACAAAGAGGAAAGAGTTCAAAGAGACTGAATTTCTTGGAGTACCGAATCCAAACTCCAGCTAAGAGCAAAAGACGGGCCTGGGGAATCTGGGGACTTTGCAATGATAGTTTAATTAGACGAGCCTTATCTGTACAACAAATGTGGCAGCTCTCTGAAAAACTCAGCTTTTTGTTCCTCACTTAAAACTCTATCACTTTTCCCAGCACTGGAATTGCCTTTTGCCTAGTAACAGGCACACTGCCTATGATCCAGACAACATCCATGCACTGAAACTTGAAGCGTTGACCCCTAAACGTGCAGCATTTTTCATGTAAAAACTAGAAAATGTTCTAGCATTTAGCCACTAAATAAAGGGATCCTTTCCAAAAATGCTTGGGAAATGCTGCATTTAGCACATGTATTTATAGCTCGTTATTTTACATATTTGGTACCTATCTGTCTGGAGTTTCTTTTAAAAAATGTCTTATCGCTATTAGTCTAAATAAAGTCTCTCAGATTACTTCCCATCATCTCTATTTTGTTATTCAACCGAGTGCTGCTATCTGTGCATTTCAAATGTTTGTTTTAAACTATCAAGATTTCTCTGTAAAGTTTCCAGGGAAAAAGGAGAAAAGCCTAAACTCCAGTTTCTCATAGCACGAGAACAAGGGCAGAACCAGTAATATTAACAACAAAAAGAAATACTTTTTTATTCAAATAATTTTGTAATTTTACCAATAAAGGATATCACTGAGGTCCAAATTTAAAAAACGTCAGGTAGGAATGTGCATCCTTCAGGGATTAATGGGAAGCATGAAGGACTGCTAGGTTTTGTATAGTCTATATATTGAGGTCTTCAAGAAGTGTTCAATCAGAGAATCACAGAATCATGGAATGGTTTGGGTTGGAAAGGACCTTAAAAATCATCCACTCATGGGCAGGGACACCTTCCACTGTCCCAAGTTGATCCAAGCCCCATCCAAGCCTGACCTTGGACACTTCCAGAGATCCAGGGGCAGCTACAGCTTCTCTGGGCACCCAGTGCCAGGACCTCACCACCCTCACAGGGAAGAATTTCTTTCTACTTTCTAATCTAACCTTATTCCCTGTCAGTTTGAAGCAGTTCCCCCTTGTCCTACATGACCTTGTAAAAACTCCCTCTCCATCTTTCTTGTAGCTCCTTTAGGTACTGGAAATTCTCAACAAGGTCACCCCAGAGCCTTCTCTTTTCCAGACTGAACAATCCTAATTCTCTTAGCCTTTTTGTCAGTCAAATTGCTGCTAATTTAGCTGTAGACACATAATTCCAAAGCATAGAATTCAGATTTCTTTACCTAGCATAGGATTATCTTCATTTTTGTCACATCATGATCAATGACATCAGCCTTAACCTCCAGAGTTATCAAAAGTGTCAGAATCAGTTACCCTGGAAACATCCTAGGTGAACCTGTGGGACAGATAATGCTTTAGAAGTGAAGTTTAGATACTTTAGGCAAAAGTAAGAATGTTTTATTTTCCTGAGTATAATTCAGAAAGGGAAGAAGCAGACAGCTCTTAAATTGGAGCGGGAGATCATGCTCGAATTTGGGGAGGGAGATTACTCCCAAGTTTGCCCATCTTGTCTGAAGAAGAGGGGACCAGGCTCAGAAACTTTCCTTCTGTCCACAAACCAACCAGAAAACCCAGGAAGATCAGATGCATTTTGACTTAGGCAAGACAACTATTTGGGGGGAAGCAGGAGGCAAGAACAACAAGTTACAAGGCTAAGAGAGAAAAACCCTCTCGCTCGCAAGTAGCAGCTTCCTATTCCTGGCTGTATCTGGAGGAGGGAGCGGCCCCAGAAGCGCTCTGCACTGCCCAGCCTGACACACTTCCACAGGGCGAGGCACTAAAGGCGGCCAGCGGGTGGGAAAGGCCGGCAGCCCAGCCCACCCTTTTTGGAGACCAGGTGAAAGCCGCCTGCCAAGGTCAGGCATTCAGTCACCAGGTGGTGTATTTAATTTAAAAGGAGCGTTAACCTTGTTTACACAAAATAACAGCAATATGCGGAGGAGCAGTAAATCCATTGTCGTTAAGCAGCGGGGAGGCCGGGCTGTGCTGGCAGCCTGCCCGCCCGGAGCTGCGCTGCCACCGGCCAGCCCCGCTCCGGGCCCTGCCCTTCCCAGCCCTTCCCAGCCCGGCTCTTCACCTTCTTGTCAAATATATTTAGAACAAGAGGTGTCCACTTGAAGGGAAACATTTGTTAATCGCTTAAATGCAGGAGCCTGGCAGCGCTCCAAGTTTACATTTATAAATATGTAGTATCTGTTTCCAGCTAAACAAGGAACTCCTGACCCCCCCCTAACCCGCAATCCCGCAAATATATATATATATATATATATATGTACATCTACAGGAGGGGAACTTGCGAGGACTGGAAATGATGAACAGAACCAGCCTGAGGTTGAGGCAGGAGCGGTCCAGCCTCTCTCCCCGCTGTCAATTTGTTCTCCGCCTTTGTCTGCGAGTGATGTAGATAACAGCGCAGAAAGAGGATGATGTATCTTTAAGTAATGAACAGATTAAAGTTAAATTCCTGTTGACCGAGACAGTTGTGTTGACATTCCTGTTGTTTACAGGCAGCTGTCTCTACTAATGACACTTTGATAACTGGAGTGAGGCTGCTGTTGGGCAGGGGGATGGGGGCAGGCAGAGTCAGCCGGGTTAAAGAATGCTCTGTTTAAAACCCGGTCATCCAATTAAACATTAAAGCTGGATCAGAGATCGTCGGCAGCGGTGCTATTCGGGAACGGGAAAATTCTGGGCTTCTTTTTTAACTTATGCTCAGATTATGTGGCTTAGAGGTCAGCCTGCCCCAGTTTGCTAGAGGATGCGGAAGATTCCAAGAGTACTTAAAATAAGGCAGAAAGCAGTAAACTCTGTCAAGCCATCCGTGCACTGCCATGACATGGGCAAGCACACACAGAGCTGCCGGCGGCTGGTTGGGACCGGGGTCACACAGAGGTCCTGTGGGGCAGCCTCCCTCTCCCACAGCTTTCCAGACAGCGGAGAGAAAGGATCTGTGAGCATCCCACCGCGGCAGCCCTGCTCCTGTGATCCTCTGCCATCCTCTCCCCTGAAATAAGTTGCTTTGCAGGGCGCTGGCTGCTGCTGGGGCTTTGCTTACTGCTTCCTCTCGAATTAATATGTTTACCATTAACAGCTCCCCTGTTTGGCTGCGGGCTTCTCACCAGCAAGGGCTACACTGAAATCCTGGAGCCTGCTGCTGAAGTCCTTGCTCAGGTCAAATTCCCAAGGGGAATCTGTAAAGCCCAAGATCTGCCAGGTGATAAACTTTAGACGTGTAAATAGTCTACTAGATATCGTCCTCTGGTGAAAATTAAACAGATGCTGAGGCACTCTCCCAAATCAATGCCCAGCAAAGATAGAACAGCCCATCCCTCCGGGTCAGTTCAGCCCCACAGCCTTTGTATCAGCAAAGTCTGGCCCTACTCAGAGCTAGAAAGCAGCTTTTCAGCTGCTGAATGCACCTGACATTATGTTACTGCCTCAAAGTTTCCAGCACTCCAGAGATCCACTTAAAATGCAGATGCTTCTTCCCCATCTTTTTGTTAATGAAGCCTAAATTTAAGGCCTTTAAAACAATGTGACAATGCCTCTTTAATTCTAAATCAAATGCCACATGGTCATTAACTATAAGCATTCATAGAAATAAATGGATTTATTTTTGAATTTATGAAGTCACTTTAATGGACTTCAAACTCCAAATAAAAGTACTGAATAGGCAGCATTTCCTGCCATCACTAAAAACATCACTGCTGCTGTAGTGGAAGCACATTTCATGCAGCAAGAATGCTTACAGTAAACACAAGTTAATTTAAGTGAGTATCAATTAGAGGGAATGTACCCTGCTAAGAAATATTATCTACGGATTGATTAATCCAGACAACTAGAAATCCAGACAATTGATCTTTTATTGATCCAGACAATTAGAAATTGAATCTTTGTAAAGGCAAAAACATCAGTTGGTTTGACTTTTTTTTTTTTTTTTCCTCAAACCTGTAATTCGGAGTGGAAGGAATCTAGCTGTATTTGAAATATTTTGTAAATGTAAAGGCACAGATATTTCAGCATGAGAGATAGCATCCCAAATTTTTAACAGCACAGAAAATCACCATTGATCTCCAGAAATAAAAGTCTGACTTTAAGAAGTGTCATTTGCACACATGCTTGACTTAAATTTAATCCTCTGCCAACAGCAGCCTGGGGGCCCTCCCCAAGCCAGGTCGTGGCCAATTTCACCTTTACCAGGGGAGCAGGGTCACACAGCCCCATTTCCAGCGGGAGAGCATCCAAGTACCACTGGAGCTGCTGCGAGGAATCGCTCTGGGGGTGAGGCAGCCTGGGCTGAGCCTGAGCCTGGGCTGAGCTGAGCCTGAGCTGAGGCTGAGCTTGAGCTGAGCCTGAGCCTGGGCTGAGCTGAGCCTGAGCTGAGGCTGAGCTTGAGCTGAGCCTGAGCCTGGGCTGAGCCTGGGCTGAGCCTGGGCTGAGCCTGAGCCTGGGCTGAGCCTGAGCCCGAGCTGTACCGAGCTCCTGATGGGCTCCAGCCCCAGCTGTGCCCTCGGTCACTGCGGCGCTCCCCTGTGCGGGAACGGGGCTGTCAGCAGGAGCCGGGACACATCTCCGGAGCGTTTCGGGCATCCTGCACCATGGAAGCTTCATTAGCAATTGCAAGTTAATTTTAGCATAATAATCGGTCATAGCTCTTCTGGTAAAACCTGCTCGAGAGATCCCACTGCGCAGGCTCCCATTTCCCCAGAGCAGAATTAAACATTTATACATTTATACATTTATACATTTGTACCTATATACATTTGTACATTTATACATTTGTACATTTGTACCTATAGACATTTATACATTTATACATTTGTACTTTTGTACATTTATACATTTGTACATATACGCATTTGCACATTTAAAAATGTATATATTTATATTTTATACATTATATATATTTTATATATATTGATACATTGATACATTTGCACATTTATACATTTATCCATTGATACATTTATGCATGCATACATTGATACATAGTTATGTTGATACATTGATATGTTGATACATTTGTACATTTCTACATTGATACATTGATAATTTACACATTTTTACATTTGTACATTGATACTTTGATACATTGACACATTGATACATTTATACTCCTTTCCCAAACTACGACCAGCAGAGTCCTGCCAGAGTTTTCCATTTGAATTATTTTCCAATAGGAAATGTGGGTCTTTTAAAAGCAGGATACTTTGGGTAGAAGGGGAAAGTTAACTGAGCTCCAAATTTCTGGTTTTCCATTTTTTTTATTTCTTTGTTCTGAAATCACATATCAATTTGCTTAAATTACTGCAAGGTAAATCCTGTATAGTCAAGGCCTTTTAGGAAGAAAATTCAAGAAATGCAATTTTATTATAAGAGGGAGATTTAATAGGAATACATCCACTCTAGGAAATAATCAATCTATTTACCATGGAAAAAATGCAAAAATAATAAGTCTGATTTTCTAGATTAAATGTTTCAGTATTTCTTTCTCAAATACCATTTTTCTTTCAGAATTCAATTCTACTTAGAAAATACTAAATAATACAACTGCTCAGATAGATACATAGTTTCAGGTCAAGGTAAATTTTTTGCATTGATTCAAAACAAAAAAATTCCTTTGTCAAAGCCCAAAAAAACCCATCCTTCAGTGTTTCTAACATATGAAAGTGATGTTAGTTCTTATTTTCTATTATTTTCCATTATTTTCTATTATTTGCATCCCATGCTTTTGTCAGGACCAAACATACAATTTCCATGGCAATCTATGTGATTTTTACTTTTTTTCTAGCATGGAGTGAATTAATACTCACAGTACTGAAATGAACTGGTCTTTGATCAAGTGTTTTTATCTCTTGATGTCTGTTCAGCAGAGTTTGAATAAGAAAATGAGTTATTTTACTTTGCAAGAAGCTCCAGTGGAAGAAACTCATTTACCTACACTCTTCCACTGCTGGGTTTGTCACGCTGCCCAGAGAGGTACTGTCAGTAACATCATCAGTCTCCTTAATGAGCACTTTTTTCCAGCAAGAGAAAAATAAAGCTGAGCCTTTTAGGGGGGAAAAAAAAAATCCTGCAGATAATCCACAGGGTGGATTTTTAATCCTGTGTTCTTGTTTTCATTTGCTGAGCTTGTTGGGGTTTTTATGTCTTGGAAACTTAGACATCAAAGGCAAGTCAGAATAGTTGGACGCTTAACTAATTAATTAGCTTTGGTCTAAACTGCAAAAATATAGACAGCAAATTTATTTCACTCTGAAACCAAAGGCAACACTGAAAAACATGAGTGGCCAATTGAAATAAACAGACAGGGCATTAGCACTTAAATAAAAATTCAAATTCTGGAGGAAAAAGCAATTTTCAAATTTATTAGCAGGGAGAGATTCTATAGCAGTGGAGGCAGAACCTGAATTCCAAAACACACCTGGAATGGGAAACACAGCAAATTTTGTAAATATTGTACAAGTACGTTCTTAGTTTCCATAATGCAGACACTGGTAAAAAAATTAATTCTCCAAACAACATTTGTTGGAATTATTTCAATCATTCAAGAATTAGTCACAAGTTTGATGTTCACTTTTGCTGATGAGTTAAATTTCAAGGGCTGAGGAGGAACCAGACAACAGCAATTTCATCTTAATTCAACTGTCAACCTTCCTAGTGAACCTTGTACATTAGTTGGGGTGTTAGTTAGATTTATTGTGCTACAAGACAGACTTTTCACACAAGAAAATGGTGTCTTGATTAGTACTGAATGTGCATCATGAGAGATTCCTTGGATTACAAAATAATGACCAGTTTCTAACCAGCACTCCTGTGTCTTTTACCTTTACAACACTATCAACCAACTCAGTTGACACAAATTACCTCATTTTGCCTCTGACGCATCATTTTATTTCCATTTACCACTGACTTAAGCACACATAATTACTAACTTAGGTCACAAACAAATGTGATGGACAAGTTTCACACTGAGCAAAATGTTTTATTGCATGGCATTACTATCCACCTAAGTTAATTAATTAAAATTAACATAAGCTGTTGGCTAATTGCAGCCCAGGAGAAATTCTACTGCACCCGATGGTATAACATTGGAAAATTATCTCAATATTTTAGAGCTTGACAAGTTCCAGTGAAGAGCTGAGCATTATTAGAAGCAGGTTATCATGGTAAATAGACCAGTGCTGATTTTCAGCATGGAAAATAGATACCTTCAGCTTTGCAGTTGGTGCAGAAGCAGCAGCAGCAATGCTGTCCTGAACATTTTCGTGTTTACATTGCAATACAAATGTTCTCCAAATAAAACAGATCCTTTCTCAGCAGTCTTCTGACTACAGCTGCGTGCAATAAAACCTTCCTGATGTCAAAGGCCAAAGAAATTATATCAACACCAAAGAAAAAAATTATGCAAAATTCTTTTGTGGGGAAGTGAAGAAGGGGAAAGACAATCAGAGTATTTAATGGATGTGACTGTAAGGCCCAGGGGAGACTGGTTTAGTGTCACTGCCTAAACAGAAAGTGGCAGGTATTTAGGAACATAATTCTTACCTGGGTGCCTACCTGCTGTTTAAGTGGATGGAAATTTAAATCCTTCTTTGACCTGCTTCTATGTGCCTCCTTGGTGATGGTGGCATCTGCAAAAAATGAGTTTTTTCCCCATTTACCAGAAGTTTTTATAAGGAATAATTTAGCAAGAGATGGATCCACTTATGGTATTTTGAACACCCAAAATTAAAGAGGCCAGTGAGAATCCCATGACCACCAAAGCCACACAGGAGGTGCAATGGAAGTGGAAGATCCTGAAATAGCAGCACCTTTGATGGTCATGAGACACCACAGCAGGTGGATAGAGAATAAAAGCTGTATTTTGAGTTTCCCATCCCAGGCAGTCTGAACATTCTCCCCCCATGTTGTGGTGCTGCTCCAGACAGGAATAATGGGCCTGCAAAGATAGTTTGGGGGCTGTAATGAAAGGCAGTGAGTACAAACAGAGGAATTACATCTTTACCTCCTGAACAGGTGTCTGTGGCATTTCTCTCTCCTGCAGTCAAAGTGAGCTGCCAGAAACACTGGCATGGCCAGTCCCAAACCATCAAAAGCAAAAGGATTGTTTTGTTTCATTGCCAACAGAAAATCTTAGAATATCTCCATTTAGAAAGGGTCTCTGGAGTCATGTGGCTCACTCCAGGCTGGTCAGGATTCTGAGTTAGATCCAAAGCACCAAGCTGCAGCCCCTGCCTGGGGATGTGCAGGATGTAGCCACAGGTTTCATTAAAGATCCCAAGGCCTTTTTGCTGGAAGCAGCTCCTGTTTTAAGAAAGGCACTACATTTTTGTTCTGCTAATGCAATCTTTTAGTTATCTGCTGTCAAACATATAATAATTCTGGCTGTTTATATAGCTGCTTAAAACTAGCACATAAATTTCAATTAAACTGAAAAATGCAGAGGAGGGGGAGGTTGTGAGGTTACCAAGTTTATGGGAATGTATTAATCATTGACCTGGGCAGTATTTAATGCAGTTCTTTCTCATGTTCACTCACTGACCAGTACAATTCTATCTAAATGTGTGCTCCTGCTCACCCCAAAGTCACACAGCAAACAAAGCAAACTTCTGTCCCTTTGGCTTTATTTGTAGGCAAAAAAATACCCAGTATTGATATCCTTTCTGTAATTTTATTTGCTGTTTTACAACCTTATAAAAGTCTCTTTTTCTACCTAGTACTGCTTTTTAAATGAGTTAATGCTAGAAGAAATCAGAATGCATTACCTATATCATCTTTATTGCCTCCTGGTGTTTTGGTATTCCTGGGATGATTTCGCTTCCTAATGAACCTCCAAGCCTGAGACAGTTGAGCCATCTAAGAAATATATCTTGCTTTGGTCTCCTACCCCTTTTGGCAGGCTGTAACTTGTGGCAGCACTGAAGCACAGCAACAGTTTGGGAGGTTACCATCAGCTGATTCTGCTCACATTTTTGTTCCCTTACTTGTGTCCCTTCCTTCTTTCTCTTGGTCCTCAGAAAACACCAAATTTTATAGGTATTTTGTTGAGTCGTTTTTTCAGGGTAATGCACAGGGGAAAGGTCTGGCCTCCATGGACCCCACAGCTGTAGGACTGGCTGGCAGCTCCCAAGCTTTCCCCTAACCTGCCTCACTCCTGCAGGCTGACACCAAAGCTCTCTCAGCAGATCTCCATCCTGCCCATGGAAACAGGGCAATGCCAGCTGCTTCCTAGAGCAGGTGAAATAACCAGGCCTTTTGACAATGAAAAATTCAGGAGCAATCCGTTAGCACAGTGAACAGAGAATTTGTATTCACTGGCATCCTCATTGCCCTTTTTTCACTGTACCTTGGCAGAAATTCCAGGTTCAACAAGGCTGATGGTCAAATGTCCACTGCCCAGATATTTTCTTTCACTTATATTGCATGGCAGAAGATTAAATTCACGTTGGTGCTGTTTTTTCCAGAAGTGAAAAATGTCATGAGAGAGATGCCATATAACAGCTCCTTAAATTATCTCTTACCCCTTCAAATTTCCTGTGCAATGAAGGTTCCTGGGCCAGTTGAGAAGGGTAGGGTGAGTGTGTCAGACCACTCCTGAGTGTGTCAGACAATGCCAGATAGATAGATAGATAGATAGATAGATAGAGCAAATAAACAAACAAATCCACCCTGTTTGGTTATTTTCCTCACAACAAAAAATCTGAAATATTTAATCCTAAATGTTGCTGTATCATGATATTTCTTTTCTGCTCTCTCTGACTATTGACAAAAGCAATCCTGCATGCTGTTGGTTGAGAAAGTAATTTTCTTTGTCCTTTCTGACAAAGGTGTTAGTCCTACAATGTTGGGTCAAAGGGTTGCACACTGACCTGTGAAGGGAAAAAAAAATCTCCCATAAAATTAATGTCTTTCAGAGTTACAATTATTTGCAATTATCTAATTCAGCATAAAAGGCAAACATGATGTCACGGGGCCTTTGATACTATAAAAGGTTCTTTTTGTGAAAGGCCTTTGACCCCTTCTAATCCACACGCCAGGTATTGCTGATTTAATTGCCTGAAATGTAAATATAAATTGCTGAAGGTGTCTTTCTGTTAATTTTATTTACTGCAATTGTTTTTTTTAATACTTGTTTTTGCACTCTGAAGTGTTCTTGTAGTGTTTCTGTATTTTTTTAATGAGCTCTGCATAGATATTTGTAGCTATATAGAAAAAGTCAGAACTGTTGTGAATTTGCTCACATTTGCACAGAAACAGACACATGATGGAGGGAACAGTGCTGCCTTCATCACATGCTCTGTGTGTATGTATGCATGTGTGTTCTGCAGGAAAATGAATTATATCTTCCTGAATATGTCTCAGGAGTAAAATTTTTCACATTTAAAACATATGCAGGCTTCAAACTTTTAATCCCTGTTGAGAAAATGAGGTAGTTTATGCTATTGGTACAATTCTTTCTCTTAGACCTTCTGTCCTTTCAGTCCTTTTAGTTCTTTGTCATCTTATTTAGTTTGGAGCCAATAACATCCCTGTATTTCCAGGCAAGTGTAGCTTTAAGAGAAATTGAAGCTGATTTTCTGGGACAAAAAATATAAAACTGAGGTAGTGAAATAGCTACTTTAGGGCTAAATGTGTAAAAGAGCAAAAAGAGAAAGAGAATCCTGAAAATCAGTGAACTAAAGTTTCTCAGATTTGTTTTTTTTCCAAGCAGTCCTGTGCAAGTTCCCCTGCAGCCTATGGGTGTATCTGCCCTCTGCTATAAAATGCAAGCTTTGCTGCTGTGGATATTTCCTCATCCACATCAGGATTTCTTGGTAATCCTGGTGAAATAAAGGGATACTTGCTGCAGAAGGCTTTGATGCCTATTAATTTTACATGGTGTTTTAGTGCTGCCAATTAATATGCATTCTTCTCACAGGAGTCTAAAAAATGAGCAGGAAGCAATAAGAATGATTTTACCACCCTAAAAAAACTGAGCACAGATTCACACTAAAATGACAATCTCAGTCTAAACAATGACAGGCATTGTCTTGCAATAACATCTGAAAATTGAGAAGTTGCTGGCCTGAGGTGAATCTCAGGGCAGTGAAGACAACCAACTTTCAAAACATTATTAGCTAACATCAATAACTCTATCTTATTAAAATCTCCAATGATAGCACACATGAAATCACCTTTGTTAATGGAATACAAATACAATTGCTGAAATCAGGCTGGCTCTTGCTTCAGAGCACATCAAGTAGGGGGTTTGGAAGAGGGGGCACTCAAATATTAACACTGGTCAATGACACAAGTGTTAGAAAAGAAAGGAACAGAAAGAAAGAAAAAGAAAGGGCTGGGGGAAGAAAGGAAAAAGAAAACTCCAATTAGAAGTATCCTGGGGTTATTAGAGATAACACTGCTCATATCCAATTAAGATGAAAACCATTTTACCAGTTTAATGTGCCACCTCTGGCAGTTTTGGTTTATTAGTTTTATCAGACTTCAGAACTGAAACTCACAGTGATATGTATGCTGTGTACTGGAGAGATAAATGCTAAGGCTTGGAGATTAATTAGTATAGAATAAGATGCTTGAAACGTCATCCCTGAACCATGTGCAAGCTACACTTTCTTGGGGGAAAATGTTCATTTTTGAGGCATTCCTTTCAAAGGGTTACTTTGGATATTGCAGCAGGAAATTGCCTGCCTGGAATAAGATGTGTTAACCTGTTTTGCTGCCCATACCTGCAGGTGTGCCAGGTGCACTGCCAGCCCAGCCAAAGCACCTCTCCCTGCTGGGCAGGAGATGCTGATCTCAGCCCAGCTGGGTGCTTTGGAGAGCAGACAATCTTAGAACTGGTTAAACTGAAAAGATCTTGAGTGCAACAGGTGAATCAGAGGGCTGTCTCCTCTGGGAGCTCTGGGGGATCAAGAAGGCAAAAACCAAAAAATAAAACACATAATTTCTTTAATATGTGGTGTTTCATCAGCCAAAATTATGAGAGAATATTTATGTTAAAGCTAGGAGGCAAAAGGCAGCTCTCGTACACAATATGAACCTGGACCCAAGAATAGAGATTAAATAGAGATGGAAAAAAAAACACAGTTTGGTTATTGTGGAGGTGAAAACTCATGATTGCTTTCATAGTGAATAATCACCAGAATAATTGTGAAACCACCAGAGTAACATCTGTGCTGTACAGGCCTCTAAAGACCAAGAAGTTGGGGCAGCTTATTTTCACAAAACAAATTCTTCCTCTAAGAGTACAAAAGTCTCCTATAGCATTTCCACAACTTCCTCCTCTGGGTGGATCAAAAGTAGCTTTTATTAATCCCACTTCCTAACCAGGACAAAATTAGCAAGTTTGAATGAAAAATGGAAATTTAGAACAGAAGATTTTTCCTTTTTTTTTCTTTTTGTCTAACTGAATTTTAAGCCAGAGAAAGCACTGAAGATTGTTTGAGGTCTCGTTGACTTAAAATATGAAACTCAGCTCAGTCCTTAATTATATTCAAAACAAATGTCCAAAAATGTAATTATGTGAAAAGCAACTGGAGAAGTTGAGAAGCAAGTGGTCTTTTTCAGAGTCTGTTTGCAGGCACTATCATGCCCTTGATTCATTTAGGTTACAAATCTCAATTTAACAACAAAAAAGGAGAGGAGTTCGTGGCAGTTCTCAGGAAATAACTGAGAAATGGATTTTGGCTTCTTGATCAGGTGACTACTATCAAAATTTTAATTGGCTTAGTAGAGCTATAACAATGGGATTGCAATCTCTCAATAAATAATCCATTTAAATCAAGGCTGTTTATACTATGGAAAAACCTGCTCCTAAATATCAAGGAAGTCTCAGCACAGAGTTGACACAAGCAGTGTTTATGCACAAACTGAACTATAAGAAACTTTACTGGGTTTCCAGCAGTGAAACCTTACATTTGATTAGAGGAAATCACAAGCAGTGAGGTTTCTCTTAGACCATTGCAGCTTCAGAAGTAAGCACCTCTACACAGGTGTATATGTATTTATATATGCAAACAGAGATTTATGTATTCTTACTACATTTCTTTATCCATGCCTCTATTTCATGTATTAATTCACACTCTACTTCAAACATTTCAAAAGAATTTTAAAAATCAACCACAGGTCTAGAGACTGGGTACAGAGCAAGTCTAATCCCACTAGTGCCACCAATTTTCTCTATTAGCTGGAAAAATGGAACCCAGAACAATAAAACTCAGGTAACATACAGTGATACAATCTAATGGCAACTATTACACAGTACTTTAAAAACATTTCCATTATGAGCATTGACACTATATATTTTATGAATTACTTTCTATGTTCTGGTGGTTGAAGCTCTTACATTTTCCACTTTTAGGTTACTACAGGTCCAAAGTTTGAGGAACATTTTCATGAGTGCATTTTCTTTCCTTGTTAGGAAAAAAACATACCAAAAGCTTATCATTTCACTGCATTGTTAATCAATTCTTTTAATAACTTATATTGGCCCTCTGATATCAAATTAACAAATTCTAGGGTCACTTTTATATATTCTTTAAGGATCTAATGAATTAATTGTGGGATTGAGCCCATCACACTTATTTTCCCCATCTTCAGCATTTGTTGCACTGTAGAACAGGCTGCCCCTTCTTCAGAGCCACATGAGAGAAAAAAGACCCTGAAAAATATCTCTGCTTGTTTAGTCACTGTGATTAATCTAGCTGAAGGTACATGAACAAAAAGAGAAGGGTCTTGAAGTCAAAAGGCCCACAGAGTAGTTGAATCTCTGATTGACTTCAAGCAATGTATCCAATTAATGTCCCCCTTCTGCTAAAATCCCTACAATAGTTTCCCTATTTCTCAATCTATTTCTCTCTGAAAGAGTTTCATGTCCACCCACATATAAGGCCCATAATTTGTGGCTAAATGGCAGCTGCAGCTCAGTGCTGGAGGCCTTTCCTCAAATTGGTCTTTAATTGGTATAATCAGGAGCTTGAATTATTGGTTCAACCAAAGGAAAAGTATTCATTCGAACCAACAGGATCGCTCTCTCTTTTTCTTTTAAATTAGCAATAAATTAATGACTTTTCAAGATGTTAAAGAGAAACTAAAACCTATGCACAAAAGATGGGATTCATTAATAAAAGCCAGTCGGTTTCATTCTCATTAAGGAGAAGAGCATTTAGGCAGCGACTTAAAGTCTTAAAAAAAAAATAGCTAGGGAGAAGGAGTACAGACTTGGGTGGGTACAATTGAAAATCAAGATAACTTGAACCGTGACCTGAAGAGATCATCAACCTAAGAGGACTTTGGGCTGGCTTCCTTTATCCCATACAGCCTCTTTTCTTTTGCAAATTCTGCTGAATTGTGACAGGTTTTTTTGTTTGGGTTTTTGGGGTTTTCTGGTTTGTTCCAAAATGTCAGGCTCCATCTTTTAATCCTTAAACGTAGCTTGATAAATTAATTCCAGAAACTGAAAGCAGTTGACGGGCAGGAATTGGATCAGCCATTCCTATTATCCTGAAATGGACTCTGCCTCAAAAGCAAGTTCCTGTAAGGCCTCAGGTTGTGTCCTTCCCTCTGTTTATTTAGTGCCTGGTTTTAACCAAAGAACTCATCTTGGTCAAAGCCTTTGGTCTTTAAAAATCTTTATAAATATTCAATGTGTCAAAATCATCTGCTTTCCTCAGAAAGCCAGAGTATATAAATTATAATCCCAGGATTTCTGAGAGCTGTATCCTTTTCTAATAACTGTGACTTGAGACAGTTAAAATTATAAATAAAGATACTTATAAAAGGCCCATCCCCTCCTCTAAAGATTTATAAGCAAGGCCACTCCTGGCCATTGATTTGGGAATGAAACATTCCTTAATAAATGCAAAGATATGGCTGTGGACAGCAGCACATTGGCCTTGATCTCCTTTGTCAACACCTGCCTATGCAGGGAGATCAAAACTGAGCAAATGGGGGAACAGCAGCATTTCCCTTCTCCCCGTGATCAGCAGGGAGGGAGCAGTGCAGCTGCAAGCTCCCTCTCTGAAGGGCTCACAAGGAGGGATGAAATCCTTTTCAGACACTTTTTCCAAGCAAAATCTCGAGTGTAGAAACACAAGAACTTTGTTTGACCACACAGTAAATAGGCAAGACTTTACTATTCCATGTCCAGAATTTTGCAGCATCTGAAGAGTTAACAGACATCTACAGCATTAACATTTTCTGCCTCTTCACACAGTACAGCTTCCCACACTTCCAGGTAGGTTTGGATCAAGGATGCAGACTCAAGAGGAAATCCCCATAAAAGGTCCCATGGACTCAAATTCACTTCCCCTCAAGTATCATCTCCTCCAGGCTAGCTAAACACGGGGCCAACTCAATTCCTTTAATGTATTTGATGAAAAGAAGGGAGCTGCCCTGTGCTCCAGTTTTGCAAAGGGATGGAAATCCTAAAATCCTGGAATGGAAGGGACCTTCAAAAGCCACCCAGTCCAACCCCTCTGCAGTGAGCACAGACCTCGAGCTACAGGCAGGGTTTGCTCTTCTCCTGTGCAGATGTGATCTTACTCCTGCCAAGAGCTCTGTTACAGTAAGGAGAAGCTGAGACCTTGTGTCTGGAAGTCTTCAGCTGCTGTTGCTGCAGACTTCAGCAGTGAATTGGAGCTACCATGCGTTTGCTGATTATATGGGACAAAAGAAGCAAAATTACTATCTACAGCTGAGTCATGTGCTCTTTTAGCTTCCCCCTCTGGAAGAGCAATTTTTCAACCACTTCTTGCCAGGTCTCAATCAGAGCCCTTCTTAGCTGGAATTACAGCAAATAGGAAAATAACGGTGCTTACAGCATTTAATTATCATGGCTGAAATATTATTGTTGTCTCTCTTGGCCCTGACGTGGGGCTAGAATTCCTTAAGGTGACATTTCCAAGGCACAATGAAACATGTTTTACATGAGATTCCTTAAAACCCATCAATTATGCATGCTACAAAACTTGTTATTGTACTCCAAGGACATGATCCAAACACCAATTGTGGTTATTGGAGATCCACAGGACTTGGATCATATCCTAAATCAACTCTATGGCCAGCTATCAAAGTAATAGCTTTTTTCTTTTCATTTCTGACTAGGCTCTTTAAAGGTTGGATCTTTTTCCTTTGCTGTCTTAAAAATACAGATAAAGTCTCTTACTTTATGAGCTTTTCCCCTTTTTTTCTACTGGGGTAAGTTAGCAAAATTTAATAATTTCTATGGTACAGAGTGATTGACTACCTGTCAATGACTACATGTGTGTGCACCTGTGTAAGTCATCCCCAAATATATTTGTAATGTCTTGAAAAAATCCTGTATTCTTACATTCCTCTTATCTTTTCATTAATTAAAAACAGGATACTCAGTACTTAAAATAAGTAAAAGACAGGTTTTAAGAATAATAGCCACATAAGTAGCATGAAGCATCTTGATACACGTCCTTATTACCCCCATGTTTTGTTAGAAGTCTGTGTCCTGTTCAGAGTGAAGGGATGTTGTAATGTCCTTTCCTTCAGTGATTTTTGACCAATGTGCTTCAGGTTTTCTCCACTCATATGTTACCACCAGGAAATTATTTACAAGCCTCTTATCAAAAGTTCTTTTGACACCTGAGAGGGTTGTGAGTTTTGTAGATACACCCCTTCCACATTTACCACTTTGTCATAAAAGTTAGAAAGACTGGCAAAAAATACCCAGTAAGGGAGAAGTTTAGTTAATGCAGTGGATTAGCCATTGCTATTTTTTTTCCCCTCCCCTTCCCCTCCCTTTTTAAATTTGAATATTTAACACCAAGAGAGAAACCCGTCCTGTTTTTCAGCTGGAATAACAGCAGTTTCTGTTTCTAACCTGGGAAGAATGTGATGGGGATTGAAAAGCACCCCTGTCCTATTGTTAGACTCCCCCAGCACTGATCCTTGCTTTTAACATCATAATGAAGGATGCTCTTTAGTGGATTATCTTGAGAAGGGATTAACTCCTTCAAGACTTCTTAGGAGGCAAGGTGTTTTGAGCCCTAAATACACACCAATTGCCTGCTTAACTTTTCATCTTATTTTGAAAACTGCCCAGCTGGAATTCAAATTCTTTTCCATAGAGCTGAATTTTCTTAGTAGCAAAGTTTGAGTCAGGGGCAGCAGATGCTAAAAATAAATACTGTTCATTTAATCGCGTGCAGCCAAATGTTTCGGACACTTTGCCGAGACAGGCATGGCAGGGTAAGACTCAATCAAAACTTTTGCTGCAAATTCAGCAAAGCTTTAAATTCTGTCTCTGTGGCTCAGGCACATGAAATAAGCCTCCATGGCCTAACCTCTCTTACAAGGCTTTTTTTTTAATATGACAGAGAGACATAATATAGTCAGATAGATAGATATAGTACAGCCCATGACACTCATATAGATTTCATTTTTAATTTGTATTAATCTATTACTTCAATGAGGAATGGTTAGGACTGTACATGGATGTGCCTTGTGATATTTATGCTGTTGTCAGACATCCATGAGCACTCACAGGAATGTGCACACATAGAGATACAGACACATGTATAGGTACACACCCTGTATGTCACTCACAACCCTGTTCATAAACACACATATATACATATATATATATATTTGGGATTTGGCCACACTGCCTTGGCTTTCAATATCATTATCAGCATTGTTTTATGACACATTTGCTGTAGAATACAAAATGCCTAGTTAAAAAAAAAAAAGGGAAAGAGGACTAATTGCTCTATAATTTATAATCAAGTGACTTCTTCAACCTATGCTTTTTTATCTTAATAACCATTCATTTGTGTCTGCCTAATTCATTGGAAGCAAAATCATGTATTTGTTCCCTCAGCCAACCTTGTCTCCATTATTAACCTGCTCCTTTGTTTCATACTCTGCTTGGCAAGGAAGAAGGGAGAGTAGCCCTAAGTTTTTGTTTCTTTCTTTCTTTCTTGTTATTTTTTACTTTACTGAAAACTTGTGTTCTGCTAGGTTTGAAGAATTAAAAATCTTACTTTTATTTATATTTTATTTTTCAATTTCTATAGGATTGGCTGAAGGGGTGGGGATTTGGAGAATATTGGTCACAGAAAAACAGAATAAACTTTTACTTTGGAGAAGTTTTTCCTCTTTTAAAGGAGGGAAGTTCTCAGCTTGCCTGTTTTTTCTCTCCCTGTTTTTTGTCCTTTCCTTCTACACCTTCTGTAGCTGCAACACAGATAATTTGGAACCTCATAAACAAGGTTTTTCAACTGGATTACCCAGACTGGGACTTGAGAAAGAGTTTGCTAAAAGTGACCAAAGAGATGATTCTGAGGGCAAGTGAGTTTTCTCCAGTTTTAACAAATGAGGAAGACCCAGGTGCACCCTTATTGTGAGCTAAATGAAATACCCTCTTATTCATTTTTGTAATAATAACTGTATTCCACAGACTACGCTTTAATTGTAAATAATCCCCCACATTCTTTCAGTGTAAACTCTTTAAGGAGTCATGAATTTTATTTATACTCTCTCACTCTTTGAGAGTCTTTTGTTTATTTGCTGTTTAGTTCTTTGTGAAATAACACTCCCAGAAGAAAATCCCCCTCTCTGCTTAAGGAATTAGCCCAGAGACAAAAGCAGGGAATTCTTTAAGCCTTGTTTTGTGCTAAGAGAAATGTTTGACATTTCTGTGGAGAGGTGTTTAGTTTGGATTCATTAGGTCTTAGGGACTCTTTTCTCTTTTTTGGCCTTTCAGTTTCTGTCACTGTTTTTTTTCTGTGTTTGGTAGACTGAAGAGAATTTACCAATGTGTAATTAGGTTTCCTACATTTGAATAGCAAAATCCAGTTGTGTTTTAAATAGGCAAGCTAAGCATTCCCCTCAACCAGCAGGCCCAAACCTGAAACCTGCTTTGTGAGCGGACGAAAGGACGGCAGAAGGAAGAAAAAGGCTTCCCCAAGGTTACTTAAAGCTTGAAACAAACACCAATAAGGCTCCACTGGTGCAATGCCATTGCTTGTAGCAAAGGGGGAAGCTGTGGTCTTGGAAAACACAGTTTCCCTTAAAACTGGCCCTCACAATGGTAAAAACATGTGTGTCACATGTAACACGCTGCTGCTTCTTCCTCGAGTTTGTGCAGCTGGGAATTTATCAGCACCAATTGGTATTGTGGAATATTACTTTTAATGGAATATAACAGCTTTGTAAAAACCTTCCATCAAATTGGAATCATTAGCTCAGCAGAGTGTATTTAAACATTTTATTAAAAGCAACAAAATAGTTGAGCCAAGGACAAAAATATGAGGCAAATGAACCTAAAGTTGCATAACACAAAGCTTTTATTTTGGTTATGGAACACAGGTAAGGCTGTTAGGAGGGAAATGGGACTGCAAATCTAAAACACTAATATAAAGCATGGGTTTGCAATAAGAGATTAAGAGGAAGCCAGCCACTGAAACAGCTGTTTTGACCATTTTGAACTGTTTGTGTAGGTAGTAGCTCTGGTCTGCTTTTCTTTTGAAAATGGCAGAAAGGAATGTGCTGGCAATTTCAAATTTTTTCTCCCCAGATTCTTATCGAAGAGGGAAAATCATCCAAACTAATCGTTCCTAAAACAGTTTCCATTTTCAAGCAGTCAGCAAATTTCTAGTGAATAAGGAATTTTCTTTAAAAATAAAATCCCAGCAGACTACAATTTGAAACCTTGTTCTTAGCCAAAGCTGTACTTGTAGGTAAAATCAGCCTGAAGTTTTCCATTGGGACTGTGCAACATAGTGGAAAATCAGAAGGTTAAAGACCAAGAAGAATACAAAAAAAAATCAGCCCTAGAGTACACACACACACACACACACACACCCCATCTCTGGACATTAACATGGTTGTTTTACCAGATTTATCTTTGTACAGAAGCTTTACCTCATTTCTCAGTCTTCTTTAAATGTAAAGGGCCTGCTAAAGGATATTTTTAATAATGGGTCCCCCTACTTATTTAACCATTTCATTCAACATTGCCCAGATTTATTGACTGTCAGGGCTTTCTTCCTTTTCTGTTTTCTCTGGGACTTCCATTCTGGGTGAGGAATGTCACTGTTGAAAAACAATGTTATTTAGCTGGCTTTTTAAAGCTACAATAGTTATGAACTCCAGATCATTCTTTATTTACTAACTGACTGCTGCCAAGTACACCCAATTCATCTGGTGGAAAGACTTTGTGCAATAGCTGACAAATCTGGAATATTCTTCATTGGTAGATCTGGCAGGGACCACCTGTTGCGATGCCAAACGTGCGGTGTGAAACATATCTGGATGTTGACAGACTTCAGCTCCATTGCAGAGCATCACTGCTAGAACATAAAAGTTTGCTTTTCTGCCTTTCAAATATTCTGAACACCTGCTCCTCTCATTGTTTTCCCACTTATTATTGCTTTTTTATCTTTAATTCAAGTCGTAGTTGTGCTTTCTGGTGGATAGAAGAGCTCTCTGGAGTCTTTCCATCTACTTCAGTGATTTGGATGCTGGTCCCAGAGGTATAGGTTCACAGCCTTTTTAAAAAAGCTGGGTATTCTTTGCCTGTATGCACCAAAATGCCATTTCAGACACCACAGCTTCTCCTGTAACACAAGCAGGGCTGACCTACAGCCCACGACTCCTCTCCTTGAGGAGAAAAAGAAGCTGAAGGAAGCTGTTGAAAAATATCAACCTGTTGCTGTGAGGCTGGGTCTCACCACAAATGCCTTCTTTTCCACTTAAAACTTTCAGCTGCGCACAAAGTGAGAGCCTGGGGTGTTTATTTAGGATTTTCAAACCTTTCACAGCTCTAGAGCATTTGGCAGTGGCAGCCAGTGCAAGTGTTGTGCTGTTGTGCCATGTGCAGGCACAGCTAATCTGAGACCTTTTGAATGGATGGCTCAGATTTAATGCACAAGCTCAGGTCTTCTGAGAGAAAGTGTGCAGGAATCTTCAAACAAGTGCTTCTCAAGAGGCTACAGCTTCCAAAAAAAGTAAGAGGATGACAAAAATGTAAGAGGATGTGGAGTTCTTTTCCCTTTTCCAACAAGATCTTAAAAGGGAGGCTCAGGAAGAGAGATGACACATTCCCTGTGCCAGACCCAGAGCTCCACAGAGAATTCAGAGGACTTATTGCATATGTTCCTGATGAAGGAACTACTAGCATAGGAAAAAACAACCTAAATATTGTTTGTTTATTTGCTTTCCTGTTCTAAGACAATTTGATGCTGAAAATATTTTGGTCCTGAAATAGGTCAAGGGCAATTCAATCCCATCCAATGCATTATTTCCACTTCTGTAGGTTGTGCTCTATCTTATATGATCCTACAAGATCCTCCACTTTGGCTGGGAGAATAAGGAACAAGGGAAAATATTAAGAATCTGGTCCTGATGATATAATGTCTATGCAAATAGGTGTGACATCAGTTAAATCCATGTCCTTAGTTCCTTGTACTAATTTTAAAAGAAAATATCTGAACAACAGATGATATTCAGTTCTTATACTGAAGGAGGCAGGGGTCTGCTTCAGAAGCTTCAATAAGTCTTAGATTAATTTTTCATTTCTCATTCTCTTTTTTTTTTAAGAGAAGGCTGCAATAATTACTATTAAGGTGGGAAAAACCAAGATGCTACCTTTAAACATAAAAGAAATCATAACTCCATTATTTTTTCCTGTATTTCCTGTGTCCCAACATTTCCTGTAAGGCAGTATCCCATTCATGACAGTGCTCATAGTAGAACTTTTAGAAAAGGTGCATAAAACCCTGGATAATTATGGAGTGAATTTCCTCCTTAACTCTATTAGTCAGTAGTTGGCTTCTATCCTGAAGCATAATTGTTTATATCCCTAATGTATGGTTTCATCCTGTGTAATGTAGCTGCGGATGGTCTCATTATCCATATAAGTGTTTAATAAATCCCTTTAATCCCGCTAAACTCATGCCTCAAAGATACTGTATTTTGTGGCAGTGAGTTCCACATGTTAATTAACTACTATAAAAGAATGATCCTAAGTGTAATTTTTGGATAATTTTTTTTTTTCTTAGAAGGTTCACATAAATTCACGTTGGCACCAGTCTTTGCTATTTCTTCTGTGTTGGTGACGACACCCCAGGCCATCAATCAACCAGTAAAAAACTGGTGTTTTCCAAACAGTTAATTTTAACTGAGTATTTGAAAGTATTCACAGAAAATGTATGCCTGCTCTGTCTTCAGCAGGGGTATCATCAGAGACCAGGTTTTTTCTTATCTGCTTGGTGTGCTGAAACTGCAACACGACCTGTGAGCCCAGTTCAGGTGGGGTGTGGCTTCCCTGACGTGGCAGATGGTGCCCCAGGAGAGGGGACATCCTGTCTTTTTGAAGGGCAGCATCTCCCAGTTCCTTGGCAAGTTTTGTTTCCAATTTGGGATGCAAGAGCTCGGCCCAGGAGACCATCCTGGACAGGCTGTTAACCAATCTCCTGCCCTGTAAAGGACATCTCTGCATCACCTCAAACCAGCACACCCTGTTCTGGCAGGGACCATTCACCTCCAAGGAGCAGCACAATGCTCTCCATCCTCTGAAAGGAGATCACACATCCTGAAATATAAATTATTTCAGGTCTATCAATATCATATACAGCAGATCTGACACCACTGGACAAATATTTAGGACACTGGCCAAGTTATGGGAAGCAAAGTATTTCAGGGTGCTGGGCTCCAGTGCTGAGCCCTGCTCTGTCACTCTCCACCTCTCCCTCTTTTCCCAAAATACCATTTTCATTTCCAATCCAAGCCTCACCCCTCCCATGAAACTAAATTATTTGAAAGTCTAAATCTTATATGTAAGCTTTAAAAGGTGAAGGGTGTGATATCTAAAGCACTCAGAGGTACCAGAAAGAATATAGACTGATTTCTAAAAGAAGACTGCAGCCAGAAAAAAAGGTTAAGATAGTTTGGATATTTGCACAAAGAAGTAAAGATTCCTCAGAAGCTCCCAAAACATACAGATTGCTCCTTTATTGTTATTGAATGCAGTTTATTTATACCTTACATTGCAGCATGGGCCATAGCTTTTTTATGGGAAAGAATTAAATTTAATGTTATATTTTCTAACAATTTAAAATGCTGATCCTGCTTTTCTCCATATATCAGCTCTTATTACTCAATAAAATTTTGGGGTTCTGTTTCTTCTGAGGTGGACAACATAAAAAAAATCAAATATTTTATTTACAAGATGAACTAGAGAGGATCTCTGGGTACTGTTAGCAAAACTTATCCCACTTTTCCATAATGAAAGTCGGATCTGAGGAGACTTTAAGTTTTCATTTGAGGATATTGTTTCCATTATCATTTGTTGTTTTTCTTTTGTTGCAAAATGGACTATTTTGTGAAGGTGGCTGTCACTTTTGAAATGGAAATCATGATGAATTATGGCCCATTTTCTTTACTATGCTTTATCAAGCTCATTAGAGATGATGCATGGTCTGAAGTTAACGAAACAAAAGACAAAAAGCAGCATAGGAAGTTTCTCTTTCTTGCAGATATTGCTCACATATGAAATTAAATCATCCTGTTGCACTTGTTGCACTTAATGGCCACCTCTTATGGGCATATTGAACCCTCTCACTGCAGCTCTCCTGCATTTAGAACATAAAAACCCCTGCTGCAAAATTTTAAGGGCATAAGTTATCCCAAAGCTTCTGTTCCTCATTGTCACTATCTCATTCTAGATTCATTTTGACAAGGAATGAATATGCCAAGAAGCTTTTTCATATTTTTACAATGTTAAATGCGGAGAAATGTGAATTTGTTCTGGAAAATAAGGGTTTGGAGAATGTATTTCCACTGAAATAACCGTGTAACAAAAGATGTTTCCTAAATCTCATAGATGGTGATGTGTCTTATCCAACAAGCCAAGACTTTCATCCAAAACTAAACAGCTGTGGTGTAGTTTTCAGGCACTTAATATTTGCATAAACACATTTTTCCCCTTCCAACTTGAATTAATCTTTATATCAATAACAGAGCAAACCTCCAAACAATAGTTTGAAGGGAAGAATTCAGTGAGTCTTTTCAATATTGGAAGGAATTCTGCTTACATATTCTAAAGGAAATCACACTCCTGTGAAAGCTGGACACTATTTGAACTAGCTGGAAATGTTTGGTGGACATGCTGCCTTATATGGGCCCTGGTTCAGAAAAGCACTTAAGCACACGCTTAACTTATCACGTGTTAAAGTGCTTTTCTGGATAGGGATCCATTCCTAAATCTTAGGCAACAGGGCTAATCCAGCACTTCTGAAGAGGCCAGTGAAATGATGCACTTTGATTTCACTGGACCTTGTCTGACCACTCCACTCAATCAATAGCCTGATGCTAAAATATGATACTGGAAAAATGGGGGGAAACGTTAAATAGGAGTGTGGAAAGGCAAGTGTGCTGTCAAAGGAAGAATGGCTGTTACTGGCAGTGTAACTTTTAATTTGAAAGGTAAAGCCCCTTTTATTACATCTAAAGTGCATTAATTGGTACAGTGCCCCATGACTATCTGTTGTAATTGTCCACAGGCTGACAAACTGACATTTAATCCAGGAAAAACAGGATTTAATTGCTAAAACATGCTGGAAATTGTAAAGCAAGAACATACATCTGGCAACATTGAGGTGGGGGTGTTTAGCAAGCCATCTTCCAGCTTGTTCCTAGAGTAGATGGGCTCAAAAAGACTCCTCTACCTGTGGCCTTCCCTTAAAGCTGCCAGGAGGAAGGAGAGAGTGTGTTGCACTTTTCTACTAATTTAGGTTGCATTCACATTTTCCAAGCTCTGCTCCAAAATGAAGTGATGATTATTGTTCTGTGCAGTTACTGCCGTGGTTTTTATTTGAATTGTACATGTGCCTTTGTAGACCTCTGGAAATGAAACATCTCAAAGTTGATGAAAATGGGGGAAAAGCCCTTGTTTGCATTGGACTTGTTAAATGTGCAAAACCAGTGTGGTCACCTTGATAGTTAAATAATGGGAGGAATTGTGTGAGGAGGGAGCCAAGAAACTTTTTTTTCTCTACTCCCAGATTTAATGCAGAATCACCACGAGCCTTCAAATCCATTATGCTGCCTTGGTTTTGTCTAGACTGTGGGGTTAAGGCTTTGCAGTGCAGCCCACAGCCTGACAACACCCAGCCCTGCTTGCCAGCCCTCCCCACACCAGCACTCAGGGCTCCTTCCTATAGAAACCAAGGTCCTCAGGGAGAAAGAGCCTGGCTTTTGCCCCAGCACAGATTTGGGATGCTGCCAGGGCATGCACCTGGAACCTGGATGCTGGGAAGTCTCTGCAAATCTCACAATTCAGATACACCCTTAGCTCCTCGACCTGTAAAATGGGCACCCCGCCTCTCATCAGAGGTCAGCAGCTCTCATCACCTGTCAGAAGCATTGAGAGGTTTATTTAATTAATGTTTTTAATGCTGATTCAAGATGCCAGATGCTACAGTGCTGAGCTCTCTCTGTGTAGCTACATCAATAGCTAAGGAGGAGGGAAGGCACTAAAAACACGCAAAGCATTCTTAGCTCCTTGCTGATGCAAATTGCTGCAGGTAATTAAGAAAAGCACTACAAAAGAAAGCAGTAGAAGTGAAAGCTTAAACATGAAGAAATAATGACTTTTTTAGAATTTAAGTGAAAAATTAATCAACTAATAAAAAGAACTTAGCATATTATAAGCTAACTCATTCTTCTGTAATTGAAACGTGTGGGTTCACCTCTAAATTGCTATGAGAAATAACCAATAATATTTCAATGGTTTTATTTCTTTAGACTTATCATGGGGTATAATCATCTTTGCATATGAAGAGTGGAACTTGCTAAATACAGATTTGGAGAATCAAGCTATCAAAGTGCCTCCTTACTCAGCTGAGAAGCAGATTTTGTCTGGGCTGGGAGGCGTCATCTGAAATGTTCAGAGCCAGAAACTCTGCCAGCATCAGGACTCAGCTTTTCCTATTGACTGTTGCACAGCATCCTACAGACACATTTTGTAGACATAAGGGATCCCATGAGGACATATATATATGTAATGTAGATAGTAAAAAAACCAAGGAAGCACAGAGTCAGGTGAATGTCTTGCAGCACAGCATCAATGCTTCCAACTTCTCTCAAGCCCTGCTCAGCCTTCCCCTCATCACAGTGCCAGGCCTTCTTCACACAGACCAGTAAATCACCATTTTTCTCTGTAATTCTCCACTCAGGCATAGCCCTGTGCAGACTTGTGACATGTCCTAATTGTGCTGAGCGATATCACACCTTAATGACTGGCAATAACCTTTGTTTTATGTCCAGGCTGTTAATCCCTTTATAAGGGCCGTAGCAGCTGTCAGATGAGGTCAGGCATGAGTTCTGATTTTCCACTGCTGCTTTTTGAGCAATAGTTTTTAAAACTCTTGAGCAATTCTCTTTTAGCAAACAGCAAAGTCCAGATATTTCCCCACTATCACTCCATCACATAGCTGTAGAGGTAAGTAAAGAAGGAGTGTGTTTTCAGATACTAATTTAGCTTGTATAATTACACAGGGATATGTACATTAGAAATCTATACACACTATAGGAATAAGGCCAGAAGGGGCTTTAAGAAGTTGTTTGTCCTGAGCAGTGCTTTGGAGCCGAAGCAGATCTGAAACATCCCTTACAAAGTTTGTTCAAGTCATTTTTATAAACCGTCAATACCCAGGGAAGCTGTGGAAAATGCAAATGTGCTCCAGTGCCATCAGAAAGCTTTAGAACTGGAATCCTCCTCTTGCAAATTAAAGACATTCCTAATTTCTTGTCCAATTCTTAGTGGACATGAATAATTGATCCCCTTCTTCTTTATAACAACCGTTTAAATATTTGAAGTCTCTTATCATGTACCTCCTCAGTCTTCTCTTTTCTAGACTAAACAAACCAAGTTCTTTCAACCTTTCCTCATAGGTCACTTTTTCTAAACCTCGCTGTCCTGTGGACTCTCTCAGATTTGTCTGTGCCTTGAAGTGAGGGTCCCTAATGCCAGACTCAAAAATTGCAGCCAAAATCTCACCAGAGTCTCAGGAATATTTGCCTCACTCCTATTTCATCCTGGGGTGGAGCAGCATCCTACTATTGGCTTACAGTCTGTGGTCCAGCTCTAACCTTCCAATTTACTTCTGCAGAACACCAGGTGAATCTTTGAATTTCCCACTTTTTGTTGTAGCACTTTTAAGATGTCTCTATTGAATTCCAGGCCACTTCTCAAATTTACTAGAATCCTTCTGGATTCTAATCCTGCTCCAGAGGCACTCACACCCTGGCAGCTCAGTGCCAGCTGCAAACTTGACAAGGCCATGTTTTATTGCACAGTCCTAGAGGCTGGTGAATGCTGAACAAACCAGGCTTAGGATAAGGCTTTGAAAGGTCCCTAACTACACATCCACCCAGTTTGATAGCAAAGAATCAACACATACTCCAAGAAAGGTTTTCCAGCTAGAAAGTGGTTACACTTCCCAGCAATCAGAGCTGGGGAGGGGACAAAATATTCAGATACAGCAAAGAGTAAAAGATAAAACTTTGGAGCAAGGATGCTATAAGATCTTAAAAATAGTAAATTATCTTGCATCTAAATGACTATAATATGTCTTTCTTATTGTGTCTACTGCTGCGCAAGCAAAGCTTAATGTGATGCTTAGATTACTTTAATAGCTTTTGTTAATAAGGCAGTTCTCCCTGCATTTTTTATTTCATTTTAGAGTGAAAGCAGTCCAACCAGTGCAGAGGGGATAAAATCATCTCATGGTTGTATCTCTTATGTCTTTTATGTAACTTAGATATCTGTTAAGTAGTAAATTGTGGAACATTTGTGCACGGAGCCGTAGATGGAACCTTACAGAGTGAAGTGCTTTAGCCTGACCTGGGCTAAAGGAGGATGCTTCCCAAAAGGCAAGCTTCAGTCTAGCCTGGATTGCAAGGCCTGTAGCAGGGAGACCTTATTCTAGCCTTTACTTTACAGATCCTTGTCTCATTTTATGGGGTTTTGCTGAATGTTTAATGTTCCAGACACTAGTTACTTAAGTCTGCAAGGGAAAGAGTCTGCGGCTGCTGGTTTAGATGTCAAGAGTGAAACCTGTATGAAATGAGATGATGAGCACCACTTAAAGATGCTTACAGACTTTCAGTCACCTGAAAAGAAGTGAAATTGAATGTTCTTGATATTCTATTATCAATATCTTTGAATATTCTATTCACTTGGCCCTTTTTTTCCTTGTCAGTATCAGGCTTAATAGAAGAGCTGATTTTTCACCCAACCACGGTCAATTTGTTTTAGCAGCTTTGATTACGTCCAGCAACCTTCCTGCTGGAAATTCACAGCACCCAGTGAGTTTCAGTAAAGCACACCCAGAACTTCATTTATAGCATGCCACAGTTTGATTCTGGATTTAAAGCCCCAGAGGCATTTTCAGACAGACAAAAAGAACAAGGGATTGTTCATCTACTCTAAGTACCTGATGGAGGAAGGTGTCTAGTAAAAATAACATCTGATGTTCTGCAAACATGGAGACTGGGAATTGCCTTAGGAAACAGAAGTTCAGGTGTCTATGTCTAGTCTGGAAGTCAATGAAAGACCCTTTGCTAAAGCTTCCAGTAGGATGTGTATTTCCCCGTGGCTTCAGGTCACTTCTTGTCCTGGGTTTCCCTGCCTGCAAAGGGAGTCAGCAGGTGCTCACCCTTGTCCTACCTGCTTTTGGGGCTGTGGATGGGAAATGGGAATTGTTAGATAACAGACACCACATAATGGCTTAAACAAGTATAAAACCCAAGTTAGGAAAGCCACCACAAAGTCATAGAAACTGAGGTGGAGGTTAACTTCTTCCATCACATGGCTGTACCAGTCATCTGAACAGAAAAGCAGGATCAATCCAGCCACAGGTGTATCATTAATATCAAGTGTGTATTAAATTATTTCTTTTCTCAGAAGAATTAAGAAATCATAGATTTGTCTGGGAAGAGAGGATAATGGGAGACATTATCAAGATAGTTTGTCATTGTTCTGTCTCTTTAGGTAAGAAAAAGTATCTTTTCTTTATTTTCTCTTTTTTACAGAAATTAAAGTCAGGCTTTCTAAAGTAGTCTGGAGTTTACAAACGAGGACTAATTGGTTAATATCCTGAAAATGTAAGCAACACTATAAAGAGGGATTGTAAGGAGCCTGAAAATGTTACCAAACTAACATGTTATATCTAAGAAGAAAAAGTGGCTGAAGCAGTGAACTTCCAGATACATTTTCTGAGCTCCTTCTGCTTTGAGCAACACAAACACAATCTTCCTAATCCGCTGCTCCTGCTCGACATTCCAGCCTCATGCATAGCCATTGGCAAACTTGGAACGTGCATCCTGTGCATTTTTTTGGTTGAAATGCTACATCTGGCTTAGCTGGCAAGTGTTACTATGCCTCTAGAAAGTAAGCCAAAGTGAAAAAAAATTAAAAAAAAAAAAGAAAAAAAAAGGAATCTTAACTACATGCAGGAAAAGATTACTGAAATATACTGTCCTCTTTGTTTCCTGGAAAACTGAAACTCCATTTATGGCCTCTGACCTTTGGAAAGATGGCCCCAGAGGAAAACCAGCTACCTAAGAGTTAATGTATGCAGTGTACTGTAAGTATTTCATTAATTTGCTTATTAAAAACATGAAAAGCTTTTGCCTCCTTGACACCCAAACAAAAGGCAAGCAATTGGGAGACTTTTGACCTGAGCTTATCAGATGACTGGTGTAATGCTGTCAAACCTTCCCCACTGGATGCAAGTAGGGTCACATTTTAGAGGTGTTTATGACATCCTAAGGTTCATAACGCCTATCTTTGTCAACACGAGAATGATGCAGGTCAACTGGATGGGTTAATGAGGCTGAGCATGTAAGGAAAAACATACAGGAGAGATGGATGTCTAAATTAAAAATCGCAATTTAAATAACCTGTAATGCAAACATGTTCTACCAGAAGATAGAAATATCACAATTTGCTTATACTTACCATAAACTGTGGTGCCCACTGGTATAAGTAGACTTAGGAGTTGGCTATTTTCAGTTGTAAGGCAGTAGACAGCTTTGAAAACCCAAAGATAAAAGTGTTGTGATAGAGTTCTTATAGTTCTCACAATTTCCTTTCATCCTTTTTGAGAGCAGCAATGTATATCATCCTCTTAAATATCTCCATAAACAGCAATTTCAGTGAAAATGAGGGGAAAAATTTGCCCAAATAGTTTCACAGTGCAGCATGATCTTTGGGAGAAGAAAAAAAAGCTAGGTTGATCTTAAATTTTGCAACAAAAGAAACGGGCACAGGCTCAGATCATTTAAAATTCATTTAAGAATATTTGCACCAGATCCAAGGAAAAGAGAGGAGAAAAACAACTAGCACAGAAAACATTTAAACATTTGCAAAATCTGGAATACTTTCAAGATGTCATAGGCTACATCTACTTTCTCAAGGCAGCTGTGGCCACAGGAGCAGATCAATAGATTGGAGGGGTTGGAGCTGAGGGTTTTTTATCTGCGCTCTGGGGGAGATAGAAACAGGATTCCTTTAAAGCTGATTGAGCCCAAATCCCCAAACTGAAATATCTCAGAGTGTGATTCCAAGCTTTCAGGAGGTCTAGTCATTGGTTTGGCCTCTTGTTCCTGTAATAGGAGTTGGAGAACATTTGGCACATGCCTGGATCAAAGCCTTCAGTTCAGTTTTGTCCAAACAGAATCCAGATTATGGGCTGCAAAACCACTCTGGGAAGTGAACTACTGCACAGTAAATGGGACAGTCTGGGGGATGTGCTTCCACACAGCATCACTGCTCTGAATCACTGCACTGATGTGGATGCAGTCATAAAAGCCTCCCAAAAGGCAATTTAAAAACAAGCATCCCAGAGGAGACATTACTGGCAATTCCTGATTCAGTGATAAGCCTCTTTTTCAGGATGGAGAATTTTACTCTAATAGCTTGATCCTCTGAATGCACATATTCTAAAGCACTGGACAATGTGTCATTAGGATCTAGGCTAAGTGAAACATCTAAAGTCGTTTGACTTTTCATTCCAAATTTCAGTCCACTGGCTATTTTGGGGTTTTTTTCCCCTCCCAGTGAGCACCAGCTAAAATGCACAGGGAATAACAATATTCTTTGTGCAAACATTTTAGGGATTTTCCATGTATTCAACACAGAAATGTTACATGTGAGTATACAGCAGAATGACATCACAACGTTTTCTCTGCTGGGAAAATGTAATGGAAGAGGCATAAACAGGGAGTTTTCCTGTTCTTCTACATCAATGCTTCTGAACATTAATGAGAAGACCCCAGATTTTAAACTCCTAACAAAACCAATATTTTGTTCAACCCAAATGTGTCTTCAACTCATTTTGACAGAGGAGTGAGACTTTGCAGGGAGCATAAGTAAAGGGTCTAATCTAGGAGAAAAGTAACATGAAAAACAAGAAGTGATAATATGATAAAATGAAGACATGTACTCCTGATATATTTTTTTTAACATTAGAAAACACCCGTGCTTTAAGACAATTGAAACTTCAAGGAGATTATTTTAGTCACAGGTTCAATAGTGGTTGCTTGGTTGATGATTTTTTTTTCCTCAAGATAAAGCTATTATTATGATGGCATTATTATAATGATTGTCTTAAAAGCTTTCTTATTCCCACCTAGCACTTTCACAAATTCCTTCCCTCTCCCCCTCCCCAGCATTAGGGTTTCTTGGAATTTTTAGTATTATTTCAATTATTTGTAAGAAAAACACAATGTCATTATATTCAAGTTTTGCCTTACAGACATTTTGGGCTACAATCATTGTTTAGCTAAAGAAATGCCAAAAATAAAAAGATCACATCTTAAAAAAATAATAATGATAGCTTCTAGTTAGTCTGATTATATATATGGGAACTAGTTTTCAACATCTTTTTGATGGTGTCTATGTGATATCTTCTGAGATGACAATAGATCCACAGAGAGAGAAATTTAGCTTTACATTTAGGATTAGCACACACTCCTCTACCTACATTTAGAAATTCTACAAATCTGCACAGGAGAGTGTAGAAAAGCCCCAAAAAAAGATGAAGACTCTCCCCTGCTTCAGGTACTCCAGCAGGTCCCCAAAGCCATCTGAGAGTGAAAAAATTTAAGTGTAACCTAAATCAAGAGCTGTGTTTGATGATTCTTGTGGGTCCTTTTCAGGTTAGGATATTCTGTGATACTCTGGGTTTAGGACTAAAAATAAGATTTTATTTTGTCACCCTTAACTGGCTCTATGATCCCCATCTTGAGATTCATCATAAGCCTCTTTACATCTGTATTTTCTTAGCAATTACCAGCATCCCAGTGATATCTTTGGGATCACAACCAATGACTCTGATGGATCCTCACACACCAAACAAATTGGTACCAGTATGCTACACTATATTACAAAGGCATACTAACAATGTTTTCTAGTCAGGAAACAGGGTCAAGTAGGTATCCATACAGATAAACCTCTGTATTCATGCCTATATTAATCAATTTTTGTCTTGGTTACTGAATTTTTTTCTGTTTGACACAAATATTCTTTTTTTTAAAATTTTTTGCAAAAAGCAAGTTCAAATAGGTGATTTTTAGTTATGTACTTCCTTGAATTTCACATGTGCAATTAGACATTTTCAGAGCAAAACCAAAATTGTATCAAACAAATCTGAGCATCACACAAAGTGACTTAATACAGAGCAGTGGAAAGTTATGGAAATTCACAGAGTTAACGGTGAAAGAGACCATATGTCCTCTGACACCTTGACTTGATGGAATGCCTCTCCATAAATGCTTCCTTAATGCATCCCGTTGTGCCTAGGTGTGGGATGACGTATGGTCTGCCTCCGTCCTTTCATGGGCTTTCATCCCTTTCATTTACAAGCTGTGTGTTCTTACATAATGAAGATTTTTCTGTTAATTATTAGAATATTAGAAAAGGGTAATTAGGGCTAATTGTTCAAAACCTTTCTTAGATGCAGTTGCTATCCTATGGGTAATATTTGGATATTGGCAGCTTTGGGAGTGATTTTGTCAGAACTCTCTGTAAATCAAAATATAACTTTAGTCCTTTCCCTTTTCTGAACACCAAAGTTCAAAGCATTTGCAAAGGTGATTCCTACCCTACAACCACTTTTAAGCACCCTTCTATCTGATATGTTCTGATAACAAGAGTTGTACATTTCTTTATCAGGACAAAAGAATTCCTAGCAGAATTATTTTTATTGTTAAAATCACTCCCAGTCAGTTCCACACCCATAACAGCAGGGCCTTAATAGAGCAGAATACACAGGAAGACATGGTCCCTGACTCAAAATGTTTATGATCTAATTTAAGACAAGACACAACAAGTGAGTATAACAAATGTTCAACACAGGTTCCAAATGTAAACATACGGTAGATAGGAAAATGGCCATAAATTCCTCTATCAAAGATAACACCTCTCAAAGTCTCTCACACAGGCTCTGTAACATGAAACATGCCAAGAGAAACAAGTAGGGAGGGGATTGCACATGTTGGTGCTGCTGCTGAGGATTCAAGTGAAAAGTAATGCAAACTTCAAACTTTTTTTTTGTGTTATTTAGGAAATGCGTTCAGTCATAGGAAAATAAAATATCCACATGGTTGTGATTCAAACAGTTGGGATTTTTCTAGTGTGGACACTCCTACAGAAATATTTTCTAGCTGTTACTAAAACAATAAATAGAAAAGTGTGTGTGTTTGTGGCTGTTCTCTGGTTTTATGTTATCTAACATAGGAATGACATCTGGAGTGTTGGGTTTACGGTTTGTTTATTGCTTTATTGTTTTGTTTAAAAAGGTGATCTTGTCTCCTTTGGAGCTGGTAGTGACTATGAGCATAGCAGACTGTGTTCCTGTGAGCAGAGCAGGGGAGCTGGATGTATGTGGCATCCAGGGAGGGACAACCCTGAGCTTGCCTGTGTTCAGAGCTGCTTTGGGGCCGTGCTCTGAGTGAGAACCATGGGCAATTCCAGGAGCAGGCAGCTGGGCTCTCTCCATGCCAAGATTTAACACCCAATACATTCAGTCACTCTACAACCAGGTTCCTCTTCCAGCCAGGGCCTCTGAAAATGAACATGACACACATTACAAACATTTCTAGCTACAGCTCGAGTCATTCACTCCAACTCAAAGGTTGCATCCGAAATTGGCCCCAGTAAACGAGAAGGTGCAGGATTTTTTGCTCCAGCAGATTATTTGGGCTGTGTGATTTTGTTCAAGTGACCTTCAAAGGTCTTGGAATAGCTGGCTGTTGTGTGACTATCCATCCCTCTCCCCCTTCCCCTTGTCTAGAGAACAATCATAAGCCTCAAAATCAATAATTACAGAGTCAGCTGTACCAACAGGTAATATTCAGACTCACAGGTTCAAAATGTAAACATAATATAGGAAGCAAAGCAGCTGTAAATTTATCTCCTGAAGATAACACCTCTCAAAGTCCCCTTTGCAGACTTAATGAAATAAAACAGACTAAGCACCAAAGGGGCTGCACAGCAATCTCAGGAGCAGGTAGGAAATATCCAGGCTGCGTGGGTTTAGCTCTGCCAACCAGCAGGTTTTCCTTGGACCTTCCCACTTCCAAATTACCCCACATGAGCCCCAGGACATTTCCAGTGAGAGCTCACTTAACTGAGCCCCAAGGTCCATGGTCTTTGTTGGGCTGGATATTGAGATTACAGATTCTGCAGCTTTTTTACTGCAGGGATTACTTCTGCTCTTGGCTAGGACTAAATTCCCCCTCTGCTGTTTCTCAGGCTCTCTGCTGTGAGGCAATTCTCTGCTCAGCTTCCCTCACCTGCCTCTAGCAGCCTCTGCCACTCCATGTTTCATATATAGATATAAAACCCCACTGTGCAAAATACTCTATTCACCCAGGCACTTGCATGCTATTTGTTATTGATAAATATCAATATTATCATCATTAGCAGAGCAGAAAAATTACCATTATTATCTACTTAACTGGCTGCACATACAAAGGGATTTGGTTTGTTGATTTGGGTTTGTTTTGTTGTTGTTTTTTTCTTGCTTTACACTCTATTATGGAAAGACTGTGAAGGAAATAAAGGAAAAAAGGAGAGACCTACCATATGAAAAATTACATTCAGTATCTATAAACAGATTAAAATCACATATGGAAAAAGTAGCTTCCACAGGAGAGAATTAATGAACAAGCACAGTGGCCCAAGTATTGCCCTTAGGTGAAGTCAATGAAAAAAAGTAAGTGTGTATTTTTGGCCCATTATATCCTTTCTTACAATGTTTTCTTAATATAAATCCAAATCTAGGGACCTGATCAACTCCAAAGTTTCTCAAGTTTTCTCTTGAGCAATATGAAATCTTATGGAAAATGATTTCTAATATCACAGAAAACAGAACACGTTCAGTACAACTGGGAACACACTTATTTCACACAAATGAAAGAAATAATCCCGCTCATTCTAATTGGAGAATATTTTTCTGGGGCAGTGATTTTGTCAGCTGTAAAAATGATTAATGCTGCAATTCAGCAGGATACTTAAGCACATGTTCAGTCAATTCCTATTCAGCAAAGCATTTAAGTACTTAACTTTACTCACATGCTCAGGAATTTCAGTGTGTGCTCATGGGCTGGATACTGGCGTGGGGAGCATCAAATGACACAGTGGCATTGAGGAGGTTTCCAGCCACTGCCCAGCAGACCTGGGGTACAACACACTGACCTTCCTCTTGCCATGGGCTGCTCTCAGTGCTCTGTTAAACCAGTTTTGACTAGGAAATGGAGCCTAAGGCAATATTTTTGCTATAAACCTAATAAATACATGGCATTTCCAACACCAGTGGCCACAGACACAGCCCAGTCCCGCTGCTCAGGGAATATTTTCATGCTCTGCCCCAAAACAGCTTCAATGTGGACGCAGAGGCAAACACACTGCACCTCCTGAGCCCCCCCAGGACAGCTCAGCTCCCCACTTGCACACTCCCATCTCCTCCCCACTCCTGGCAGCTGCTGAGGTGGAGCCAGCCCTGGTTGGAGTCCCAGCAGGCAGGATGTGTCCTGGAGAGAGCAGAGCGGGTCACACGCACGGCAAGCACAGGCACGAGGAAACACGCTTCCCTCTCTAGCTCGGGGACGAGTGCAGACACATGCCTGTGGCTGCAATGACAATATGATGTAAAACAACAGGATTTGTGCATGCCCTGTGGGAAAACACTATTTGAGGAGAGCACAGGGAGCAGGGAGAGCAGTAGAGCGGTTTCTGTCACTGGAGGAGAAGACTATCCCCAGTAGCGGTGAAGAAAACTGGGGGCAGAAAGAAGTACGGCCAAGCACATCATTAGGCAAAAATCCCTCTGAACCATCCATAGAAAGCTTGAGCAGGGACAAATCTACTATTTGCCAAACTGTTTGGTGGTAGTTACCATCTTACCCAGATGTTCAGATGATCATAACATTCCCACATCTAACCAGATGGATCCAAATGTTTCACTGTATTTTTTTCCCCAGTTCCCTTAAACATGGGGGTTCAAAAACAGGTGTCCACAATGTGAAAAAAAGTCTTCAACCTTCAAGTGAAAATCAGCCAATACACAGAGGGCATCTCTGCATGAGGGGTAAAGAATCCTTTTTATAAAAAAAAGTAGTTTTTATAAAAGCAGGAGAGAAAAGTACACGTGTTTTACCATTGACCACCATAAAAACTTCAGCATGGGAAATCTGGAAGCAGATGATGTTTTGTTACAGGGTGGGGGTTATTTTTCCCCTGTTGTTCAGACATCTGTTGAAATCAGAGCTGGATAAATACTTTCAATTAAAGTTATACAGTCTAAGAATTTCACAACATCTTTATGAATTTTTGAGGAACAATAATTCCAAACAGTACCCAGTTTTTTTCTTAAATTGTGCATATCCACTTGTATAGAATTGGAAGCCATCTAATACCTTCAGACACGTATGAAAACTGGTCTTTGGTGGTGAATCTAAACATTTATCTGAGCAGAAGTTGCAGAAATCTGTAAATATACAAATATATGTCAAGCCAGCAATCAATAAGCAGCTAGAAGCTCTGAAGGCAAATTTCTTACTATTGAAACCACAATTTAGTGAAGATAAAACAGGACTTCTCCCACATGATGAACTTAGAGTAGCTCACACGTTCTTTAAACAAATGCTTTTGATTTAGAATAAAATTCAGTTTGAGCTTTTTAATAAAAACAAAAAAAAATAGCAACTTTAAGTAACCAACCCACAGAAAATGCAGCATGAAATTTAGTGCAGGGGACTTTTGGCATGAAAAGCTGAGCTACATATTCAGGATGGGTGGCCCAAATACAGATGCACATAGAAATATTTGTCTTTGACATGCCTGATGGAACACCAGGAATGAACAATTTCCCAGTACCTGAGAAAAAAAAAAAAAAAAAGATATGCAAAGGGCCTGGTTTTAAGGGAGCAGCTACAGATTAATAAAGATAAATGTGTCATTATGATGGAAATTTTATGAAGTACCAAATTCTATCCTACAGATGGTCTCTCATCTAAACCATGAAGAGGCTCAGTTTTCTTTTCTTTCTCCCAACACTGAAAATAAAAATACTATTTCACAGGGGACAAAAGGGGCATAACAATATTTTTTGTTCTGTTCAAACTTTGCAAATAACTTCAGGAAATATTTTTAACTTCAATTGCAAAAAAAAATATTTCAATAACTTATTTAGAAACCTTATATCATCAAAAAATATATCTAAAAATCTATCATGATGACCATCATATAAATCAGAAAACATTTCAAATGTGTAAAATCAGTCTCTCTAGGGCAGTTTTTCATCCTTTCCCCAAGGAAAAAATGTAATTTGGCACAAAAAAAAATTCCTAAATATTTGCTAAAGTCAATCATTAAGCAGGAAAAAAAATAAAGTTTTATTAAACAGAGTAAGAATAAATAAAACAGGAAAAGACAGACATCTGAGGTATTTCAAATGGGATGAGATGATCAGGGAAGCAAGTACAAGCTTTTGGGTATGAGAAAGCAGTAAATGAGAGAGATGGGAAGGAGGTGTGTGGGACAAGAGTGGAGGGGATGGAGTTTGATTTCCTGCAGGGGATGTGGATAAAACACAACAGAACTTTTTTGTTTCAATTTTATTTTAAAACCACCATCCTGTCTGGGTCACAAGTTAGCACACCCTTACAACTCAAACTGGCTCTGCAAGTTTTTCACTCCTTTCCATTGTGTTACTGTGTTGTACTTTAAAACCTGTTTTTCCTGTGGTCAACAAAAAGTCAATGAAAAAGAACAATACAGCTCCAAGTGCATTTTTGGCCTACAGTTGATAACATTGCTTGAATATATTTGCACAAAATTATTTCTGGTGTAGTTCTATGGTCATACTAAGATTCAAGTTAGTGATGGGAAACTACATCATTAAGAGGACTACTAACAGTACTCTAGTTGCATTATTATTCTTATTCTCATTACTATTATTATTATTATTATTATTATTATTATTATTATTATTATTATTATTATTATTATTATTATTATTATTATCTTTCCTAATTTTAATTTGGATTAATTTGGTTCCTTTTAGAAATCAAGTCAGGTCAATTTTAAGTGCATCCAGAATCTACTTTACTTACAGATACCTGTCTGTAGTCACATAGGCAAGAGGATTGTTAAAAACAGATTTCAGCAGCTGAACAATTCCTATCAGAGATTCAGGCTGAATTAATTTTCATTTTCATGATGTTGACTGTACTTATAGCTAACTAATTTCTTAAGAAGACCAATAAGTCTTCTTGTCCCATTCCATCCTGCAGGTTGACCCAGGTGAACCAGCTTGAGGAGTTTGCACAGATTGTTTGCAGAAGTGTTTGTTTAATAGACTGATTAATATAGACAGGAACTTCCCAGAGTCCACAAAAACACGTAAGTCTATAGTAAATTCCATTAAAACTTGAGAAACTTTTCTCCTCCCCTTATCCTGGCTCCCCCTGTGTGTACATCATCCATTTCCTTCTTGCCCAGTGCTGGCAGTGCCTTCCACACCCTCTCTGGCTCTGCACCTTGTGACTGTGCCAAAGTTACAGGGCCTCATACAACACTTCTATTTTTAGCACTTGACTGCTCATTCTCATCACATTTTCTGAGCAAGATAACATGTTTTTCTGGAGTTTTCACGTTTGTTATCATTTCCAAACTGATGAGCCTGGCTGGCATTGGTGGAATCACCTGTGGGTAGCATGGACTGTAATTTTTGGCATTTGCTGTAACTGAGCAGTTATTTACAGATATTTTTTCCATTATGAGCTAGCTGAGAGTACACCTGCAGCATTAGCAGATATATGGTTTACTTGCTGTGCCAGTTACAGGAGGTAGCAGTTACACAGCAAAACACAGCAGGTTCAGCTCCTCTGTACTTATTTCCCACTTATTTTCCACCAGTCCCAACTGGTGTAATGCCCCTCTCATATTTAATATTCCTACAATGAATTCTTTTACAGTAAGTTACCCTTAAAAAGCCACTGTCAAGGATCATTATCCTACCTCTCTATATTTATATACACATTGAGAACCAAATAGAAAAATTTAGGTTTTTGTGTGAATTCTCAGTATATAAGGCCTGTTTGAAATGCCAGGCTGACTCTAAGGGGTCCCCAAGGAGCTTCCCAAAATTCCCATGAGAGTCCCACCATGGCAGAGTGCCTCCAGCATGGGCAGGTCCTGCACCTCAGTGGTGGGAGCAGAGAAGAGGCTCTTTCTTTTCTATTCATCTTTTCCATGGGCTTGTTCACATCCAGCCCAGCGTACAAACAAAGCTGACTGATGCATGAACCCACTCCTATCCCCTAAGTTAGGATCAGGTCACAGAGCCCTGTAGGATTCTGCCCTCTGAGAGAATTGGTTTGCTCAATAATATTTGAATTTCTCCCTTCCCCACTCCAAAGTCTGAAGGGCCCTGTAGCCCTCCTGAATGCTATTCCTCCTTCCTACACATTAAAACTCAGGAGCCACCTCTCCTCCCTGCCCCCTCAGCTGCCACTGTCCAAAACAATCTCCTGGAGGATAAATTCTTCAGCCATAGTAGACTTTCAAAAGGCCATGAAGATAAAACTTTGTAAAGAAGGAAGGAAAACCAACAATGGGGCACTGCCCTATCTAGGTTAAATACATATTTTGGTATATATACTATTTACGCAATCGAGCCTAATGGCTTCTTCAAAAGCCATTAAGGTGTATTAAGTAAATACATAATTTGGTACAGGAGCTAATTTTGAAAGCACATTATTCTGTTTACAATACATTCTTTCAGGTCTGAAATCTACTCTTCTGAAGTGCCTGAAGAGTGACTCACAAATGGATCCTTAATCCACAGCAAGGAAATCACCTCCTAAAACCAGACTGGCTGTCTTAAAGTTTACATAGATGGTTGGAAAGAGAAGAGAAAAGAATCCATATGAAATATTAACCAGCTGAGTGCTCTCCAGTGGGCTGAGTCCATGGGATAAAACACACCACAGTGATACTCTATCCACCTAATTCACAACATGCCATCTGAAATACCACGGCATGTGAGATCCACATGTGAGGGCACACACTCAGCTGCGGCAGGAGAAGGGTTAGAGGAGCTCTGCCTTTCACTGTGAAGTAAAATAAATGAAATGAAAAGTGATGTTTCAGGAAAGATCTATTTCGTGTAGCACAGTACGTGAATTGATGCAATAAATGGCAACAGTAATCCCTTTTTTAGAGATTCATCCAAGCTAAGACTGCAGATCCAAATGCTCAGACTTTCCAAAAGTTTGGTTCTAGGTTTGAATTTTTCAGTTTAAGTCACCTGTAGCAGTAGCAAACATGATGTTTGTCTCTTATATAGGAGATTGTGTGCCAATGTTGAGACTCCATGGACCTCTTAAGTATTTTTGAAGGGAAGACACAAATATCCTTTCTTTTTACGGTGTGCATTTTGCAGCAGGAATTCTCATTTTATGATTACAAATGCACAGCTTGGCCCAATCCCCAGCTGAGTAACGATTTAAATGTCAAATCAAAATAAGGATAATCCATAGGCATTTCTGAGGAAGGCTGTGGACTTCCACTGCTGGCAGCACACATGGAAGTAGGTTGTAGACTGAAGAATGACTAGCTAATTTTTGTATGTAGTTTATGACTGAGGGGAGCAGTATTTGGTTTAGAAATTCATGATGTGGTCTAAGAGATATAAAACTTTAACCCAATCAGTCTGAGCACAAGTTTGGGAGGCAGAAAGTTCTTTGCTCCAAAGCCAATTATCCACAAATATTGACCTGTCCTCTTATTCAGAGGACTCTGGCTATTTATCCTAAATCCAAGTCACATGGGAAATTGTATTAGAGGGTCTGTGGACCAAATTATCTCAATTTTGCCCTAATACCTTGTTACAGGGCATTCCTCAGAAAGGCCTTGCTGGTTAAAACAGTGTATTAAATCAGATGTGATTAAACTCAATATAAATGATACATACTAATAAAACAGATTTCTTTGTCCGAAAAACAGGAGAAATTTAAGACAAGGAATGGGGTAGGAGGACTAGACTGAAGGAATAGTGTTAAGAAAATGAAGTCATAAAATCTTTGTCAAGCATTGCTCAACTCTTCAAACCATATGGAGCATGACTGCTGGGCTTCATATAATGCCCCAAATGTTTTTCATTTTCTATTCCACCGTTCACAGCAAAGGCACAGTGCTGTAATCCCGTCCTTCCGTTAACTACCAATTGTTTCTTTTGCCAACCTTTTTGCTTTAAAATATCATTTTTTATGAAGGATAATGTTATATAGTGGAAAACTGTAAAAATTTTATGGATAGCCTTGGTGCTGAGAAAATGCATTCTTTCAACAGTTTTATTATATATATATTTTTTTGTCCATTACACATTTACAGGGTTTTCTCCATTGTATATATGTGTGTTTTATAGTTCATTCTAGACAAAAGGCATTATGTTAACAGTCCTATCATTTAGAACTTTAATTCACTATTATATTTTTACCTTTTCGTGGAAAGAATATTATTTTTTTTTCTTTCTCCTTGCTAGTGCTCGCTGTTGTTAATAAGAGTAATGGGTAATCCTAGAAAGGGTTAGGTGTGAATAACCACTCCGTGGTTCTGTGAGCCACAAGAAGGAGTGTGTAGATCCAGCTCCCAGCACATCAGAGGGGATGATTTAGTTGCAATATAAGGCTGGCTTACACGTTGTGTGCCCTCAGTCAAATGTTAACCAGTTCCCAGTCTCTGTGCTTCCCCGTGTCCTTTCGAGCATCTGTTAACCAGCTCTAGCTCTCCTGACATCCATCCACAGGTAAATCAAGAAGAAATGTGCTCGTAACAAAGGAATGAAATACATTTGCTTCAACTTTAAGAGATTCCTATAAACTCTCTTTTGACATTCCTTCCTACTAACCAGCCCAGTCCTCTCTTTTAAAGATTGACATTTCTTTGCTCTACAGCAGGCCTCAAGCCTTTAAATGTCAGCCTGCACTCCAAAGGTGCAGTTATAATCTCTGCTGGTTCACAATCACCCCACTGCAGCCCTGCCTTTCTTTGAAGCTGAACTCTTAAGGCAGGGCTGAGCCTCTGGTGCCATTTCTCTCCCTTCTGTGCTGTCCTGAGCAGCCCAGTCCCCAGGAACAAGAGCCCAGGGAGGATTTCACACTGCTATCCACAGCCCAGCCTGGAGACAGCCAGGTTAGCACTGCCAGACCAAAACCAGAGCAGAAACTGAGACAGCAGAGGGTCAAGGATGCCAATCAGAGAGCATGACCTCCTGAAAACCTCCTGTTATCCCAGTTCTTCAGCCAAGTGGTTTTGAAACTTTTACAGTGATTAATGGGATCTAATTTGAGAAGAAATTTAAGAGCAAGGTTTTTTTTATGCTATGGATTTTGATAGGATGTGGTACCTACACTTTCAAGCAGCTAATCACATTTGCAAGTAATTAAATACTGCAACTTGTCTTCCTTCTTTTTCACTATAAATTGATATTTGCAACAACCCAGAACAACTGTTATAGTTATAAGGTTGGGAAATATTTTTAGCTCCATTGTTCATTGTCTTTCATATACAACACTTTATGGGCAGTCCCTGAGCATCTTCTGTCCTCCCCTAGCAGAAAGGGGTTTCAGGAAGGTTCTACCACAACTAGAATAAGTTGGACTCAAACTCAGAGGTGGAAGGGAAACACAAATCAGATTTCCTACCTAGAGGTGGCTAAATCATCAAAAAAAAAAAAAAATTAAAGTAAAAGAAGCAGTACATTTGGAAAAATAAAACTCTAAGTTTCCACCCTCACAAAAATTACTTGCACTTCTCAAGTCAGACTCTAGTTCTGTGTTTACATCAGTGAAGTAACAGGAGTTATTAATTGTCAATACCCAAAGGAAAGTGTTCTCAAATAACCTGCAGCCCAGACCAGAAATTATAATTTGAAATGATAAACAGAACCAAAAAAAAAAAAAAAGAAAAAGAAAAAAGAGCAGAAAACTATTTGTACACCATTCATAAACAGGAGAAAGAGATTAAATATCAGATAAACAATTCATTATGGATTTTTTCATTCAGCCTATGTGTGAACACGTGACCAGAGAAAACCAGTTATATCCATTCCCTGGATTTTTGCTTTAAATGAGCATGCTCAGTACAGGCTATTGTTTAGTTGGATTACAGAAGCATTTCATAAGAAGGGCTTCCCCATTTATCACTCAAAAAAAATTAGAATTAAAAAAAAAAATAGAAAAAGTGAGGACAACGACCCTTCTGGAGTCTGAGTATACATATGTTCAAAGTAACTCTGCTGCATAAGCCAACAGAAAATTGGCCCCCAAAATGACTTATAAAGGGATTTTGTAAGACATGAACAGAACAGCATGGGCTCTGGCTAGGCAAAGTATTCAGAGTTGTAATAGAAAACATTTATTTGGCTACAGCTAAACATCCCAACACATGTTAGCATTTGCTGCCAATATGCTTCCTAATTAAGAACAACATAAAATCATAGGAAATCCTGTATCCCTGTCTTCATGCACTTTCCTTGTATCTTCGGTGTCCTGGCTCTGTTTCTCAAGTAGAGCCTGCACAAGAGAAAGGTTAATTCAAAAGTAATGTTTTGCCAGCCATTAACTGTGTTGTCATTAACAAGATTAATGTACATTCCACTATGCATCACCAAGTGCATTCCCCCTCCCGCCCCCACCCACCCCTTAAACAACTGCTCCTATTAAAACCTAATGAGCAGAGCACAATTTAAAGAATAGCACCATTTCTGTTGGGCAAAGTGTTGTCTGTAAACCATATAAACCTGCAGGATTATTACAGATCTAATTGAAGGGCAGCCAAAAAAAAATCTGTTCTCTCTTGGACTATGAAGTCCTGGCCATGTTTATATATTTTATCACAATGAACAGATTTCAAGACGAAGGACAGACTAGTATCTGTTTTTCTTCCTAGCCCCCTCTTCCTTCAATCTCTACTCTTTCTTCATCTGAAACCATTCAGAGACTCCTGCTGTGCGCAGTCCCACACCCAGGTTACCTCCAACTCATCATCCAGTGATTACTGCACAGATAAACAGTTGACTGGATCCTTCCAAACAATCATGAGATACATTTTTTTATAAACTGCTCTTAGAGGGCTCTAATTCATCAGCATGGATGGAGACTGGACTCTGTAGTCTGGCCAAATTTGCTCTGTTTTTCCCAGCGGAAGCAGCAAACAAATTGCTGGACAATTATACACAATGCTCCTCCTTAATTTTCATACTGAAAGGGCCACCAGTTTGGAGATCAAAAGATCAGCCATGAGATGCTTCCAATTTTTCATCAGAATCTTGAGAGTTCTCAGAATTATTTATTTTATTTCCAGAAAATCCATACTCTCTGCCTTGCTCTTTTCCTGCTTGGTTGCTTTACATTTCTGTTCCCTCCACAACCTCTTTTTTTTTTTTAAATCTATTTATTGCATGTTTTTCTTGGCTCATTCTCACTTTCCATTTTTCATTATTAGTTCTTTATGATCTTCTGTTTCCTTTTTTTTTTTTTTTTCTCTGTCATGGCTGCTCTCCCAGTTGTTCTCCTTTGGGGCCCTGAGTTTCCCTTAGCTAATGAAACTAGAGCTGCCTACCTCCCTTGCTTTTGCAATCCAGCTGTTTCCTTTTTAAAATATAAACTCATCTTTATTCAGTGAAGTTCCTGTGCAGGGTCTGATCCTTTAAGAGGAGATTGTATTTTGTGACAGCAAGTGGGAGGGAAAAAATAAACTTTGCTGGAGGAAAAGCCCTTTGGGTAGAAATCCAACCAGCTTGCTCTTGGAAGGCAGAGCCTTCTCCAGTAAAACTGGGTCATTATTTTACTTTGGCACCTGGACATTGCAAAAGTCTCCTCGTCAGTCTCCCCTCCCTTTTCCTCCTGAAACCTCCCACCTTGAAAGCTTAAGGTTTCCTGGCCCCTGTGAGAGTGTAGTCCAACTAACACCACAAACCTGGATTTTATATGATTAGTCAGTGAAAACTTGCCAACTTTAGGTGCTGCCTGCCAAGTCAAGTCAATTTACTGTGATGCTTTGACTGTGCAAGTAGGCCTTAATCCCCCTTTAATCTCCAGTGTACCCTTGACATCATGGAAATTACTTACAAAGCTAATGTCATCAGATGATCCATGTTAGCTATTTCAGTGAATGTTCTTCTGCACAATAGAGCAAGTTTACCTTGCAAGACACAGGCCCCAAAATATTTTCGTTTAATAAGCCCAGCAGATATCATCTTACAAATGGGGAATGAAAACTCCTTCTTCTGCACTGTAACTCCCCAAGCCTCATGTGACTTGGAATTTACATGCTAGCCAAGCATCAGGTCAGTGTATTTTATTTCATGTCTGATTGATTGGATAAAGAGATTTGCATAGTAGCCACAACATCCATGAGTTATTAGGAAGGCAAGTTTTCCCTTTTCAACCCTGCAAGGCCCCTCTTGTGCTGAAAACATTTGTCCAACATAAAAATTTTTAAAAGAATCATTTTTGAAAGCGTGTTCAGCCATCAAGAACATAACGGAAATGGAAAAATCAGGCCATGCTGTGCATGTGGCAACCAAGGTGAAAATCAGCATGTCTGACAGCAAGGAGCCAACTCTGGTGTTATTTATTGATTTAATAGTAAGCAATTCCATTCATATAGTCACCTTTATCTCAAAATGACCCATAGTTCCCCATGTACCCAAAAAAATGATGTGGAACGGATGCAAAGTTGTGGTTTCAGCCATGAGAGGAACAGGACACACAGCCACCTCCCGGACAGCCTGTGCTGAGGCCAGGGTTTAACACAGGAAGTGGAAGGAATGCTATATACCCTCACATCCATAGGATGAGCTCATGATTTGGAGAGGAGCAAGGTCACTGGGGTCAGCTATCTCCTGGAAAAGAAGGAAAGCCTAGAGGGCTCATTTTAAAGGTCTGCAGAGGTGAAGCTTGTCCTTATGTCAGGAGGGCAGTGCTCTGCATAGGCAGTTTGTGATTAAGGACTGACTCATTAGTGTCTTAGAGGGAAGAGGAGCACTTACAAATGCTCCTTCCTGGGTCACTCAAGAGGCTTTTAGGAGTGCCTCATCCCAGCACCAGCCTACCTCTCCCTCATTTAGGTTTGACATTGCCCTTTGAAAGCCAAGGAGATGTCTAACATTCATTTGCTTGGGAACAGGCCCAGATACTTCACTTGTGATACAAGATGAGAAAATAACACACAGCAGAACCTCTGTGACCAGACAGACACTGAGGAAAAAATTTAAAAAAATAAAAATTAGAAAAATAAATAAATAAAAAAAATATATATGCATCTATCAAAATGAGAGTGCAAAAGATTATATGTGCTCTGTATCTGTGTGCAAAACTCCTTCTTCAATTGCAAAGTGCAAAATTGGATGTGCAGCACCTGTATTTATGTAGGCTTTTGGCGAATTTGGGAATAAAACACCAGTTTTCCTTCAACATATGTCTCCAGTCAACTAAAACTTTGCTCAGGAGGAGATCTCTTTTCTTCCCCAGACGTGTGACCCCTCAGACAACGAACAGTGGCTCCATGTCAAAGGACATTACAACAGTTGAGGGAGAGAGTAAGATACAAATCCAGATTCAGCCTTTACATGGTAAATAGACATCTCCATCAATGGTGCTAATCTGTGTCAGCGAGAGAAAGGGAAAGTAAAAATTAATCTGGGCAACGAAAACCAAAAGAGTGTTTAATTAGGAAGGTAAAGCACAGCCACCCTGTTTGAGATTTCACTAATACACTGAGCTCACAGCCTCCCAAACTCTCACAGCAATTTTTAACTAACAGATGCAGTCAAGCTTTCCGTTTTATATTGCCCTCATAACTCATGATACACAATCTTGGGCTGCTTTCAGAAGGTCCAGCTTGCGATTTCATTCCGGAGCTGTGGCGCTGCTCCGCTGCCAGCACCTGTGCCCGACATCTGATCTTAGGGCTGGAGCACATCCTCTCCCCCCTCTTCCCTCTGCGGGACTGCCTATGCCAAGCCAGCTAAGAAGCATTCCAGCAGATTATGAAGTACAACTATCTTGGCCCTCGCTGCTCAGAAGAAACTGGACCTAGCAGGAATTTCACACGCCATTCTCATGGATCTAAAGCAAGCTACACGGGCAGGCCTGCGCGGCGGTTTCTGCCCATGTGCTCATCCGTGACCACGGGACACGCGGATCCCCAAATGCTATGATTAGGTCAAGGATAATGGCAGGGACAACTGCTGCGTTGAAACATGGGATCAATGAAATGAACACATTCTCAGAAAAGGTGGCAAAGACGTAAATGGGAGTCACTGATGCTTCCAGAGAATGGCTTGGATTACTGGATCCAAACGAGGACGGGTGAACCAAACATGAGGGAGAGAGGAAATGGGGAAACGCATCATGTTGAGTGCTGCCTCAGGAATATTAAGGCCCCCCTAAACAAAGGCCATTATCTCTGAGCCAGGCATTTGGATAGAAGGAAGTATGAGCCTAACTCTAAGCTTCCACAACTCTAATCCTCCTGGGACAGTGACAGGAATGAAACAGAAATCCCTCAACGCTGTCTCTCTTTTTATAGATCCCAAAGCAATGCAACAAAGAATGGAAAAGCACTTTGGTGTCACAAAGTGCACAGGAGGAGTCACGACAGATCAAATGATTGAAAAGGAAAATATGAAATTCACTTTCTCCTGAATGTAAAAAACAGCAAAAAAAAGAAAGTTCAGCATTCTTTCTCTCAACCAAAGGATCCAAAAGGGCTTCCTTTTAGTCAGGACTTCTTTCCAGAATATTAGAATCCCCACAAAAAATCCTGCAGCTGTTTTCACAGGAATCAGTGGGAATTTCCCATCAGTTTTGAAGGTCAGAGCTCTGACTCCTGGCTGTCAGGCAGGTGAGCTAAATGGGGCTAAGGCCAGTCTCACAAGAGGTATTGAGGCACCTCACTCCTACTGAAGTGCCTAAATATCTTTGTGGATATGGCCTTTAATCTTTGCATGAGCTGTGATCCCAGCAAAGAAATCTGAGTCCTCTAGATGAAATCTTCACTTCTGCCTGATCCAGGGTAATTCCAAGGATTACTACTCAGAATATTGGGAGAATCGACTGTCATGCTGTTTCCAGGCAGACAGCACTTTAAAATACCCAGCTAACACTAGATGCACACCGAGCTCCTGTGTCAAGCTAAAGGGGAGGAATTGCAGTGAAATCCTATTAACCAAGGGCATTACAGTCATTAAGTGAAGCGCTGAATGCAATTTTGTGTTGAGAAACAAGAGGAACAAGATAAAACAGGAAACTGTATCTCATGAGGGAAGGGAGTTCCCTGTCCTCTCAGAGGTAAGCTTTGGGCTTTGGAGACATCTAGAAACTTCAGAAGCAAGACATATAACAACTGACACATGTTATTTTTTAAATTTCTTCAGTGCAAGACTTCATGCTTGGTCTTGTTAGCAGCTCTGATACTTTATGTTCCCTTGTGCCTTTTCATGCCAAGGGAACTGATAGGCTTTATAGTCCTGCAAACAGACAGCATTCCACCTGCATCCACCAAAGCATTTAAAGATGTTATTAATCTGATATCTTAATTGTTTTTGAGATTAGGAAACAGCAGGGCCTTTGTTCCGTCAATCTGAGTGCTCTCTGGAGAAGTGGCAGAGGTTGTTTGATTTTTGTATATTGAGGTTGTTGATAGGACAGGGAAAGGAACATGACTCAGTGCAGGTGATTCATAAGGATCACAGACTAGCAGCCAGCTTCTTCGGAAGCTCATGACATTTCACAGATCAGGAATAAAAAATGTTCTACTGGGTTGTCCCTGCACAATAGCTCTGTGGCCACAGAGCTCCTGTTCTACCCATCTATCTGCTGTTGTCTGCCAAAAGTACAAATCATGTTTGCTCACATTTCAGGGCTGTTAAATTAGGAGCAAAGGACTTTTCCTCTTGGATTTTATGCCAAGTGAAGTAGGACATTTAGACTGATTATAGCTTTTTCCAAATGTCAAGGTAGGGTCAGAGAGGGATGAAAATGAGATTACCAGAGGGGACAAGAACACAGAGGGATCAAAAGGAGAGAAAGATATAGTGTTGGGAGGAAAATGGAAAGTGGAAAAATCAGGCTACCAAGTCTCTACCAAAAGTCTCCACTGGGCTATTGGGGCAAGAAGACCAGACATTATTGAACAAGACAATCTGTAGCTGTTGGGTAAGCAGTGTCACCATAAATGTTCTGATGCAAGCAATAAAAAGGCATGGTAAAAGTGTTACACAACCTGGGCAATACCCCACTCAAATCAGAAAAGAACAGGGTGGAGATAAGGAACTCCAAAGGGAAGATCTGAGCATCTGTAAAGCATTTCATGAGACCAGCAAAGCTTGAATGAACCAGCAATGATTTAGTCTTAGGTCTGAAGGGATAGAGGTGGATCACAGTGAAGAAACAAACTTTCCATATATCACCTGGAGAGATCAAATAGTACAAGATCAGATCTGGCTGCTCTATGGACTCCACCTAATTATGCTGTATGGACTCCACCTAAATGTACCTGCGAATTCCAGGGATGGTTCCTGCTTTTTCCATGCAGGATAGTCCAAGCTAACAGCATTTGGAGTGTCCCTTCCCATGTATGCATGAGTTTTGTTGGTAGAAATGCCCCTCAGCCATTACCCAGCCCCACGAGTTTTACAGCAGAGCAGACACTTTATAGAGTGGCGTAGCCTGCTCACCCTGTTGACTTTCTAGTAGCAATAGATTTTTTTTTCCTTTGCTTGAGACGCCTATGAGCTTATTTACAGAGTCAATTAACAAAAGATAACCTCCCATTGTGCAATCATCAATAAATCAATTGTGTTAATACTATCTTGGAATGTCCTCCACTATTTACTTTAATATTGTTGACTGTCGGCACTTAAGAAAGGCAGCACCTTCAAGTTTCGCTTGATTATGGGCAAATGGATTTTGTAGTAGCCATTAATAAATATAAATTGTTTTGGAAAATATTTAAGTTTGTCAAATTTAACCCCTTCCTGAGCATTAAAAACTACCTTTTATTGAGCATATTTGACAACTACTTCCAGAGAGTCAGTCTCAGTCTCTAGGACCATACTCCTGCCCCTGTGTATTTTGGTGGCTTACCATTCTTACAGCTCCTTCTGACTGTGAAGTGTAATTATTGATGTAAACATATAAGTTAAGACTTAATTAAACCATCCAGCTCAGTAAAGTGCTTTTCTGTCATTAGGCAGATTCCCACCCCAGGTAGTTTACTTATCCATAGGTGATGTGTTGCTGCATTTACTCACAGTGAGTAGCACTTTACTCCATGAGCAGTGCCACTGCTTTATCTCCACGAGGATGGACGATGCCACATCCATTAATGTTCATCAGCACAGAGGGGTCCTTTAGTCACATTGAATTGTGCCTGCTTCCACAGCAGGATGATTTATATCTACAGGGCTGCTCAGCATGAGCAAGGACAGTGGAATGTTTCCATAAATAGAAAATATATAGGCACAGGAATGGGGCAGGGTCATGTTAAGGAAATCCGATGCCCTCTGCTCATTCTGAAAGGACCTCCACCCAAAGCTGCAACAAAAATGGTTTTTTTGGGGCAGAATACAAAGAGTGGCAAAGGGGTAGTTTAGGTTTTGTTGCAGGCTGTTTGCAGTCTCAAGCAGAGAAAAAACATGGGTTTTTGTAGGCACGTATTTCAGGTTTTTCTTTGCACCCCTAACATGCTAAGGAAGAGGGTGTTTTCTCAATATGATTCCAAGACAGCCTTAAAGAACTTCTGCTTTTACAGAGGACTAATACAGAATCCAGAAAGTTGCTTTAAAAGAGACAATGAACATGGTTAGTGTAATTCTTATGCCATATTACCTTTGAGGTAAGAAATCAATTATTTCACTTATTCGCCTATTGCTCCACAAGCCAGTAGCCTTGGCAGTAAATTGAATATTTGCCACAGACAACATCTTCCTTGTCAAGCATGTATCTCCATTCTTCTCTTGATGATGATTGGTGACTTTAAAACTCACATGACTTCTAGGTAATAAATGAAAACTGTCATTGTTCTGTTGGGAATTTTTTTTTCCCCCTTTCCTCCGCTTTGACCTCATGGTGATGTATTGTCTACTTTAGGGTATTTGGAAAAGTAAGGGAAATACTAGGCAAGGAGTTTTAAAGAAAAAACAGACCTCTAATTAGATGTCTCCAAGAGACCCTGCAATGACCCTGTTTAGACAGACATTAATGGATGGGCCTGACTTCAGAAATCATCCATGTCTGAAGTGCTGTCCTGGTCAAAACAGACCCAACAGAGGCTCTTTGGTGGTGCCCAAGTGCTGCCAATCTCATTTCATCTTCACTGTGGTCTGCACATCCCTGACGTGCCCATTGTGTGACAATTGTGTGAATGCACACCCAGCCTGGCCATTGAACAGTCTGAAAACCAACCTTACTGAGGGCTCAAAGAGACTCAGCTGCTCTCAGTCAGGTTAACCTGGCCAAATATTGGGTGTAGATGTGAATTAAATTGCGAGAGTGTGTTACTAAGACCAGAGCTGCCTTCTATCAGCAGCTTGTGGCTAAATTGATCATGTAACCACTCCTGTAACTATCTGCACACCTCTGCAGCTTAAACATTTGATAGTCATCCACTCCTTTTGTCAATCAGGAAGAAAATTTCTTTAAGTATTTCTGTTCAGAGAACACCTTTGAATCAAACCCCACACTAGACTGCTCCAGAACTTCAGGAGATTTCAGTTCTTATAACTCAGTATAACTTCAAAACCCAAACTGCATTTCACTGCTCAAATGCTTTTTGAATTGCTCATCTGGGATATAAATCAGAATTAGGTTTCTGGAAGAAAGAAAATATTTTGTGTTTTCAGAGGCCTGTAGTGGAGCTGGAACTGAACCAGCTGACTATGGGGAGGCATGAGCAGAACATGACAGAGGACTGAGAACTTGCTGACAGGGCAGTTTCTTTGAAGAAAGGGGCTGTGAGAGAAAGGGGCTGCAGAGCAGGGTGAAATGCACCATGTGGAAAAAAGTAATTCTACAGTTTAGCTGTCCTGCAGCTCAGCCATCATCACGTGTAGGTGAAAAATGCAGTCATACCATGCAACATCCTTGGTTAACCTCTTAGCTGAAGAAAATCATATACACCAAATGTGGTGCCTTCCTCTGCTTCTATGGCTGCATATTTACTTACTGGTTAAGGGAGACACAAGCTCTGGAAAAATAAGTTAGAGAAGGGTATTCCCTGATGGATCATAGCTTTCAGCACAAGAGAAAGTGGTTTGGATATGTTTTGCTCTTAGTTCTGTACTGGCTGCATTTGATTCTCTGTATTCATTTATTATAAAACCAAATTAAATAAAGAAATTAAGGAAAGAATAAGGCCTAATCAAAAATAAGGGAATATGATGCAGATAAAATGTTTCTTTTAACTATGGAATTAAGAATAGGAGTTAAGAGATATAAAAGGGCACGTAAAATGTGTGTAACTTCCATCATTTAGCATTGGGGAGACCCAAGCCCATGCCCACTGATTACTCTGGTAGGTTATATTGTTAATTTTCCTTGCTGGGTGAATCAATCCCAAGGGTTTTGAAAGTCTAAGGCAGCATTGCCCACACATGAGGAAGCCACTGCAGCAGAAACATCTCCTTTATATCACTAGGAAATACTTTGAATTATACCATTAGTAAGTGCTTCTGATCATGGATCTCCTCTGCTGCGGTCCTTATGGTATCAAGCACTCTGCTGGCTCTCCAAAAATAAATAACAAAGCAGTGCCTATCCCTGCAGTATGGATTTATGCTCCTGCCTTCTGAGGCCACACAAAAATAAAGCAGGAAAGTAATAATCACATGGAAATTATTCTCGTGTTTTCTCATATACACACACATCTGTACATGTATATAACAAAATAATGCCCTAACCACTCACCTTGTCAGCATATAGGCATTTAAAATATCTCCCACCTGCACTGCACAGAACACATGGCTGAATAACCTGTTCTCACACTGAACTGGAGGGAGGAATGAGCGATACATTATAAATAAAATAGTCATGGAAGCAGTTGGTTCTTAATTTCTCCCTATTATCTCTAGATCTGCAGCCAGACATTCAGAAGATGATGGGCTGTGTGAGAAAACCCTTTCCCCTTTTACTCACTCACCCAGGTGATCCCCATCCACTTGGGTACAAAATAAGTAATGCAAGCAGAATCTGTATTTAAATAATTGTGGCATAATAGAGGGAGTAAAGGCTAAGAAGGAGCTGTTCTGGTCCATTGGGTAAATATTATGATCTTTATAGTGGAAAATAAATGCCCAGCTATCTACAAAACCAATAGAGCTGTTCCCGTCTATCAAATTATACCTTGTGTTTTTAAAAAAACAATTTTAAATGGAGTTGCTCTGATCTATAGAGCACATTATATGGTTCGGAAAGACTCTGAATACATATTTATCTGGAAAATTTAAACAGCTCCCTATAAATAATAAGCATTGGGGGGGTGGGGGGGTGGTGGAAACCCTGATTAAATATATCATTACTTTGAACATAAAAGCAGATGAAGAGAGAACACCCCTTCCCACAGGAATATAATATTTGATCCTTGTCTCACAAGCTAAGTTGTGCTGAGTTAGGTCAGTCTTAGCTGAGACACCTCCAAGGAGGAGGTTTGCTATTGCTTTGGCTATTGCAAAGAATGGTGCTGACAATTCCAGCCCATGCCCTGTCCTCTGAGTCCGCTCTGGGCTCCTTTTCTGGCCTGAGGATGCTGAGGTGCTCTGAGCTGTTGTCTCTCAACGATGCCTGAAGGAAAAGCCTCCCCTGCACAACCATTAACAGCTCATTAAAGTTTCCACGGCGCGCTTGGCGAGGCCGGGGTGCCAAAGCCAATGTTCTGAAGAAGTTCCAGCAGAAATAATTAAATTCCCGCTCAGGTCTCCCTGCGGTTCCAATCGGATGTGGAATGGTTCCTCGAGCTGTCCCCCGGTGTGCAGTGTCACTGTGCACCATTAGACAGCTGTTGTGCTTGAACCTGGGGATAGCTCCCTATCAGCGGCGGGTGACGCTAATTCCGTGCAACACTCATCCAACTCACGAGGCTTTTGGTGACTTAATTAAGGTGCTGGTTAAAAACAGTCTCGAGAAAGTATAGGATATTTTTTATCCCGTCCTTTTAGTCATATATAGACATATTTAACAAATAAACCATGTGGTTATCACAACAAAAAGCAGGAGCACAGCGTGGATTAATGGCTGCAGCACCACTTGTCCCTATCTCTGGGCTAAGATGGATTTGACCAAGTCCTGCCCTTCAGTCCTTCACGCTAATAATGCACATTTTCAAGAATATTTTTCTTTGTTTCCACAGTGCTGTAACTCCAGGTCAAAATGTCAGAAGTGCTTGATATTCTTGCCTTTTTTCAGGTTTTGTCATACCGTTATTTAAACATAGGTTTTTGGATTTAATTTGACAATCTTTATGTAGTTGCTGGCATGGTAATTGAGTCTACTTGTCTTTTTCAGGACACCAGAAGATCTAACTAAGTCAGAATGTCTCAGTTACAGTCCAGATTTCTATTTATTACCTACCTCACCGAGAAAGACAAGGTGAGTTATCATTCAGTACAGAAAACCTGAAAGGCATTTATATGCTTGAAGTACTGTATAACCACCCTGTACAGAAGCACAGGGCTTAAGTAAATGTGTTACAGCACAGACAAACCCCTTTGAAACAATACTATTGAGCCCAAATTGTCTCTGTAACCGAGGGTACAGATCTAGAAAGCTTACCTCCCAGCCAGGACCAAAACAAACCCTTCAGAGGTTACTGATACAATGGCTTATGACAGATGGCTCCTCAGCCTTACAACTCACATGCTGTACAATAAATTCAACATAAAGTGACAGTCACAGCAAGTGTTCAAGGCTGTAAGTAAAAAAAAAAAAATATAATAAAAGAAACCTAATTTTTACTGAAGTTAGAACTCCAATGAACGAGAAAATGTGAACATATACCTATGTATATATCAAAGCTTCAATCTCTGTAAATGCCATCACCATTACTTATGGCTGGGATGATGCTAATATTTGAAAATATTTCAATAGGAAGCCAATTTCCAACCTGCAAATTGTAATCACAAAGACAATATTTCAAGGTTTTTCTTAGGAAAGGGTGTTAGCGGACCAAGAAAAAAGAAACCTGCCTGTTCCACTTATCTCTGCAGCAGATTGGATAAGCCATCCTAAACCTACATCAGTTTGGCTGGGAAGTGCCCTCATATTTTTTTTCATCCTGGGCTACTGCTTGTCTTTTTAAATTAGGCACATTTAGTGGGAAAAATATACATAGAACTTGCTATCATGGGTAAAAATTTACCACTTTCAGTTTTAATCCAATTGTGTGCCTCCTGTAGCTGTTAGCTAATAGCAGAACACATGGAAGAGACATCTTACTTGTGTTCAGATTAATACTGAAATTATGAGGGGAAAAACCACAAAGATTTACCTACAATAATACTTTTAGTGAAGCATTTTATTATGGCTGCATGCCAGACCTATACTTTCTCCTGTTGTAATGTATTTTAAAACAAACCTATAAGCAACAAATTTAAGACTTTTCTTTTTCTCTCACTTTCTTTTACTTTTGCCATTTGACTGAAAAACCCTTATACAGATGTATGTGAATTATAAGTAGTATTTAAATTTTGTTCTTCACATCAGAACAACTTTAGGTAGATAAGCTATGAAGAGCATTTTTTAGGTTATTAAAAAATGTTGACATTTACTGGCCATGTGCCTGGCATGTAGTTGCAAAGGTCATCAATGAGTAAACAGACATTAATGGTTAGCTGGATAACTGGTACATAAACAGGTCATATTAATAATTAACAGAGGGGAAAACTGGCAGTTTATAGCAAGCTTAGGAAAATAGCTAATAGAAATAACTTTGGAAAGGGCAAGGACCAATACTTTAAAAGCATCAGAAAATCAAACCTAGAGGAGCCTGAATTTTAAGACATTCATTTCTCATTTTTTTCTACTCACTCTCATCTTATGAACAAATTATTTTTTAATTCATGGAGAGCAAATTTATTTGAATCACTGAAAAAAGTACTGCACAGCTGTTCATTCTGCAATTGATTCTCAGACTGATGCTGTCCTGTTGACAACCCTGCAGCATATAAAATATTTAAAGAATTTATTTCATCCCCAAACATATCACTAGTCCCTTTGTTCATTACAAGGAAGATATTAAAATATATGAATATTTGGATTTAACATTCCATCAGCAATTACTAGATCTGCTTATTAATTCTAAGTATATTCTAACTATAATTTAAATTGCCAATGGTAAAAATTTTACCAACACCTTTTTTTTTTTCCTGAAATAAAAATTCTCATCATGTCTCCCCCACATCCAAAAAACTGAGATTTTTTTTTTTTTTCTCAATTCCTCCTGGCTTGTCAGCTCAGCAGCAGTTTTCTTAAGCAGTTCTATCTGTTTATTCCAGATGAATATCAAACTCACCATGAAGCCAGGCCTCACTCTTAGGCCCACAATTAGTCCTACTTGACTTGGCTCTAAATAGGCCCCTGGTTGTTCAGGTTGGGAAATAAAGGCAGCCAGATCTGAGACTGATTACATCTCTCCTGCCATGTTTTCATCATGCAGACTTCAGTGGACATGAATCTTTTGGCTTATACCTTTAATTGTTATTTTAACTAAAAATTTTACAGAATGTATAGGACTTTCTGGTAGAAGGGAGTGGATCCAGTTTTTCAACAGTAATCATCATGGTTCTCACACTATGGGAAAATGTAGGAAAATAAAAATAGGAAAATATATAATAAAAAAATATTGCAATTTTCTAGTGTTTAAAAAAATGCTGGGTTTGAATATTAAGCAAAGTAGTGCTATATGAACATTGAGTAAAACTAATCATCTAAAATGTAGAGTCAAAAAACAGAGGGCATTTTAGGCCTGCCAAAAGAAAAGTAGATGGAATATTTTGTGGTGCAGCTGAAAGGGTTTCTGGTTATGGACTTGGAGAGCCCAGAGTCTGCTGTGGGCCTGCAGATGTAACACACAATTCATTCTATGCTGGCAAGAGAAGAGCCTTTCTTCCTGACTTCTACCAAAATGCAATTTATTAAAGTTTCCTTAATGATATACAGAAGTCACCCTCTCTGTGTGCCAGCATGTGCTGAAGTATTTATGTTTTTATAGAGTTTATAGGCATTCTCAGGCTAAAAATGCAGCTCAGACTAATAACTTGGCTGAAGAACTGAGAATTAATATTTCTATCTGCTCATGAACATGTGACCATTTTATTTTGTGGTTCCTGTTCCCTTTTGGTCAAATGAAATCTAACTCATGATTCTGAAAACTAGTTAATGATAGAGAGATATTAATTAATAGGTGTTTTACCCACCAATTAAAATAAAATATTTTAAAAATATTTCTTGTTACAGCAGAATAAGAGTAGGGCAGCTGTAGATATTTTTACCTTTGATGTTTTTAACATTCCTCACCTTTTGGCATCCTGTTTGGTGTCAGAGAAACACAGACTGGTTTGGTTTGGAAAGGAGCACAGAGATGATCTGATTCCAGCCCTCTGCCATGGCCAGGGACACCAGGTTACTCAGAGCCCCATCCCACCTGGCCAGGAACATTTCCAGGGATGGGGTATTCTCTGGGCAGACTGTGCCAGTGTCTCATTACTTTCACAGGGGAGAATTTTTTTCCTAATATCCAATCTAAGCCAGCCCTCTTTGAGATTAAAGCCTTTGTCTTATCACTGCATGCCCTTGTATGACCTGAGCTTCAATCCCACCTAAAACATATCCCTCCCTCCCTTCATTCATCCCATGAACTGGTTCTGTCCAAAGACCAGTACAAGTCTAGAGCTACTAAAGACCTCTAGACTTAATCTAGACTGGAAAATACATCTTCACACAGCAGAAATCTCTGTGAAGGATGAAGGTCTGTCTGTTTGGTGTGGGTGTCTGATTTGTTAACTGCTTGTTTCTGTGGCTCAGGAGACTCATGACTGCAAAAGGTCAATAGTTATTGATGTTCATTGCAACAAAATTCTGTTTAATGTTTTTAGAAATAGACCATCTTCTATTTGTTCAAATTCCTTATTCAATACAGCTAAGGTTCTCTAAGACATTTAATGGCTACACTTTAGTATACAACCTACTCTTATTCTTGGACATCTGTATTTCTCCACCTTCTTCTTCCTCTACATGTATCTTTTCCTCATGAGTTTACCTTAAAAAAATTATATCTATAATTAACTCTGCCATTTTTTAATCCTTTTCATGCCACTAAAATATATACTGGTGAACTTTACAGTCTGAGTCAAAAGGGCATTTTGGCAAAAGAGTATTGCAGCTGCATTGCCTGAAACATCTTAGAAGACAGTGTCCACAGGGAGCAGGGGAGCTGAGTAAAATACTGACAGATGTAAATAACAGTGTCACATTTTGGGATGAAAACCAGTTCATGGCTGTGCTCATTAAGAGCAATTTCTGTGTCTCTGCAAGGCTCCACGGAAATGGGGAGGTCTGCACCCCAGGCAGCAGATACTGCAGCGGCAGAGAGCGGAGACTCGCTCTGCACCACTAATCCAGTTAATCCCGGTGATTTCAGGGTTCCCTCTGCAGCAATGCAGGGAGAAATGTGCCTGGGAGGAAGGGATGAGCCTGAAAGAGATAGTGGGCAAGGGCAAAGCAGCAGATTCCCCCTGGTCCTCCCGTTTCTCCAAGGGAGAGTGGGTGAGCCAGGGTCTCTCCGGCCATCGGGCCACAGTGGCTAACACGAAGTGACACTTTCGTCCCCTGAAAATTTTACTGCTCAGTGGAAGTAACGAAGCTGGTGGACACAATTTTCCCCATGGCCCTAATTTGGCAGCCCTGACTGTGCTAAGCCCAGTGAGGAGACCCAAAAGAAAGGCTGTCTGGAGGATGGGAGGAAGGAGCACACGCACAGGTTCTGCTCCACCATCCAAACTCCATCAGCAGGGCAGGAAAATGCAGTGTGAGCTGGAAATGGCTGTAGAAAAACGTGTCTGGGATTTCAAGGGAAAAAAATAAAAATAAAAATAAACACACTGAGAAAATAAACTGAGAAATAAAACTCTGAAAACCATTAAAAAACGTGGTTTAAACTTAAGAATAAATGCAATGGCATAGTCACATTCTTTAAAAGCTTTGTTCTGCTCAGAACAGCTTTGTTATTAGTGATTCTTAATGCATGAGATAGTGGTTTGGAATAAATCTTTAAGTAATTCAAAACAAGGACTCTTCAGTAAATAGTTGAAATTAAAGGGGGAGTTAGAGTCATCTGGTTTCCATTAGGATGATAAAATAGTTCACTTGAAACCTTTTACAAGATGCTTTGTTACTGGGAGGTGTCTGTGCATCTCACTCCATCACTAGCCATTTGACACAACATAAAAGGCTTCAAAAGCCATGCTAGGCTTCTTAATCAAAAACTAATTGTAATAGATATTGGGGAGTGTTAACACTGTGACCGCTAGGTTGTATCTTCAGTATATAAGCAGGAGTGAACATTAAACACAACCCTGAGTTGATAGGGCTTATCAGAATTTCAGAGTTAAGTGCTAAGTACTGCAGCCCGGTATCTGCGCGCCGTTGCTTTGTACCACTTTTGGAGTTAATTGCGCTGTAGGACTTCATCTTCCCAACAGAATTTATAGCACTGGCAGAGAAATTGGGAGCCCACTGAAGAAACTGCTGCATTTTACAGGAGTTCTGTGAAACCACAGGGGAAAAAATTGTGGTTTCTACTTCAGCATCTAAGAAGGGTTCCCTTCGCACCCTTCCCCGGTTCGCCCCATAATAAAAATGAATTGTTTCTCCCTCTTGAAGCTTTACTTGCTGCTAGTGCTGTAGCAGAGGAATTACAGCACCAGCTCCCCAAAACAATGCCCTAAAATTATCACTAAATTGTCATACATGCATGCTTTACATTCCCATATGTCTTATTATGATTGTTGACATGAATATTCACGGTGCTCATGGAAGCAGCTTTATTGATTTTGCTGATACAGTGGGCTCAGTTACCGATTTTAACTTAATTCATGCATTTTTCCAGATAACAGATGACCTTAATATTTACACACAATTGCACCATAATAAACCCAGGCCAAATCCTCTCCTGTTATGAACTGTTGAAAATGAGAGCTGCGTTTTTTTAAGCAAGGGGCTCAGAACCAGGCTGTTGTACAGTGAGGAATCAGAGACATGGCAATTTACCCCAGCTGAGAATGTAGCCCACAGTGTAAAATTCCTTGTTCAGTGCAATAAAGTGCATTAAAGAGACTGCTATGTTATTTCTCATGAGTTCATTATAACCTGTATGCTACCAAAATCTCCAGACAGCTGCGTTCTTTTTTACTCCAATTTCAAACAATATAATTAAAAAAGCATTTGATGAAATGTAGACACTTTTACCATTTACACCGGAATGCTGGCACCATCCAAAATCAGCCAGTCTGTAAATACCAGATTAGAATCTGTGTAGTCAAGGTTTTTATTCTAGGAAAGCTTACTCAAAAGATAGTCTCAACCTTTCTTGGTGAAGAATCAGCTTTATTTGTAAAACCCATAATTATCTCAAATGTTCCGAGAAGATGAGAGAGCTGCAAATGGTAAAGCAAAACATAAGGAAACAGTTTTGGGCATTTAAGTGAAGGCAAATAAGGATGATGTACTTTTTCCCTATTAGTTTACTATATAAATGAGAAGACATTACAGAGTGAAATTTAATTAAAGTAATTGACCAAATTGCATTTTGTAGTAGTTATTGTTGTTAGCAGCCCTGACTCCTCTGTCAAAAGGATTTGCTGAAGATTATTTCTAAGGGGTATTTATTATGAATATTAATCTCTCCAGTAAGTACCATCAACATATTAAAATTCATTTGAAGCACTTTATGGAAGACTGCAAACAGAAATGACTGGTGAAAAACAAGGTGTCTAATCATGTTAGCTTGGTTCACACATGGTTAAACCAGAAGTAGAACAGGGAAAGGAAACATAATAAAATGTATATTGGTTATATTATGATGAAAATGTGCTTAAAGGGTGCCTGATTTTCAAAGATACACAGCTGCAGTACCAGGAACGCTGATGACTCTGCTGTTTAGGGCAGTTTTTTAAATAGTCTTGCGCTGTCTCACTGGGAAAGTCTCATTCTCAGCCAGTGTGTTAATTTCTGCTTGACCTTTATAAAATTTAATTTTAAATTTAATAATTAAATAAATTGAATAAATATAATTTTTAAATCTTAATTTTCTGTTTGATCTGCCTGATTTCAGGAAGTATATATTTAAAAAAGGCTATAACTCCTCTGGTTATGGAGAACTTGGTTCACAGGTGCCACCCACACTACTGATACCAACAGTCAGCTTGGGTTTGGTGTTCCATGCACCAAATGGCTTTGGTCAAGCCCCTCTCCTCAGCAGGGGGAAAGACACAACTTTTAATTACCCTTTATTATTTGACATGAAGGGCTGCACAGAGTTTCATCTCTTCCAGCAGTTAGATGATGCAGTTTCTTCTCTTCAGTGCTGCTCGGTGTTCTTGATGTGAAAAAGAGAAAGTAGGTACTAGCACTGAAAAAAAGCACAAAGGGATTAAAACTAGGAAATCTTGACCTTCTCTTTTCAATTTTCCATGTTCTGGAGACAGGGTCTGAGGACTGATGGGTGTATGCTGGAGGAAAAAAATGTTAATGAGGTTGCCAGGGTTGCAAGTTGCAAGTTGGATCAGTCTCCGTCCTACTCAGATTCACCTCATCCTTCCTCTCCTTCACCCCTTTCCTTTGGACATTTTTTTCTTCTCTGTCAACAAGGTCATCTGCAACTTTCACACCACCTGTGTTTAAAATAAGCACCTGGCATGAAATGAGCACTAAGTATACACAAGCTGGGCATCCCAAGTTGTGTTGCTGTTCCGGATGTCAGATTTGCTTGTCCTTTTAATAAAGGCTCAGATCCACATCTTCTTAGTGCTCTGCCTCTGTTCTGCCAGGAGGCATTCCTTTCCCTTCCTTACGAAACAGGCTGAACATTTTCCCCATGTAAACATCGTTCCACATCTGTTCATGCTGAAGAACATCAGAGCACCACTTCCCAGAAACCATTCTGGCTATGTGTGACCAAATGTACCGCAGAGGAGCCAGCACGAGGTCAGGAATTTCCTCAAAGCTGAGGCTGGGAAGACTCATTTCACCACAATGCCACAGCTACTAGGATAACTTTTTTGTAGGTTTTATTCACCTAGTAGCACCAGTCAGTGTGGCTGTGGCTGCACAATCCCTCTGCATGCATAGACCAGGGTTGTGCAGGCCACTAAAACACCGACCTGAAAGTAAAAACCCCAAAGTAACTCTGATCCTGACTAGAGTGGAAAAGAGAAACCATTTCAATTGCTGAATATGACAAAAATCCTTAAGGGAGTCCGCTGATTACACTACTGAGATTTGTGTGAACTAACTAGGGTAAATAATTAGTCTATATTTTAATTAATATATCAGTGCCTGCTAGCACAATATAGTTAAATTTGTGCCACTATTAGAGATGAATGAAAGAAAATTGTCCTATTTGTGGTGAAATTATAATCATAACCTTTCCAAGGAAAGGAGAAAGCAAGAAAAATCCTGCAACTCTTTTTGTGCTGAAGGAAGTCAAGAGGTGCCTTTAGCTCACCAAGTGCCCATGTGCCTCTTCTCTAGGTAGCAAACCTGAAAATGGCAAAAGTGTCTCTGGTGAACAGGGAAATGAGCCACACACACATATATATATATATGTGACACAGATCACAAAATGAGGGCTAAAAATACAGCTCAATTATTCAAAGTATATAATTTTTTTTTCCAAGCTTGACCTTGTTATTATATTGAAGCACCTGTGTCACTCGAAAGGCGCCCTTCTCTCACAAACAAGAAAAATTATCTATGCATTGCAATGCAGGCTTTTCCCAAAAACTTGCTCCTCAAATAATATTGCAGGCTTTGCCCAAAATTTTGCTCCATGGATAATGTTGCAGTTTTGGGTAGCAGAAAGCTCCCTCCCCATGGAGTGTTATCAGTGTTTTTACACAACTAAATATGATCAAGACACAGAGTGGGTCTCTTTTTCTGCCTCCACAAATCAGACTTTCTTCCTTATTGCCAGAGGAGGCAGCTCTTTACCATCTTTCCATCAGGAGCAAGGATGGAGAGATAATAATTTGATAGAACAAGGGGTAATGGTTTTAAGCTGAAAAAGGGAAGATTTAGGTTGGACATTAGGAAAAAGTCATTTCTGTGAGGGCGTTGATGCCCTGGCACAGATTACCCAGAGAAGCTGTGGATGCCCCATCCCTGGAAGTGCTCAAGGCCGGGTTTGGAGCAGCCTGGGGTAGTGGCTGGCATCTCTGCCCAGGGCAGGAGGTGGAACAAGATGATCTTTAAGGTCCCTTCCCACCCAAACCATTCCCTGACTCGATGATTTTAAGTTTATTAATCCTTTGGACTTCTCTGTATAAGAAGTGGTCTTTGCAACAGGAAAATGGGGCTGTGTGTCCAGGGCAAGGCTGGCACCCAGAGCTCTTGACATTCCATTGGAAACCCTTTATCTTGAGGGTCTGCAGGATCCCAGGGATGTGGAGGGATGGTGGCTATTTTCTAGCCGCTGCTCTGATGGCACCTAAAGACCGTTCTGGCCCACCCCAGGCCTCCAGAGATGTCAGGGAGGTGCACTGATGGCTGAGCCTGACACAAGGAACCAGCAGCAAAGAGCCCAGCTCTGCAAAGGAATCCTCCCTGTGCTGGCTTTGCAGGAGGTGAGGCTTTCTGAGCCTACGCTTCCCAAGGTGGCAGCTGATCTCCGTTCAGTGGCAGCCAAACACGAGGGCCTGATTTTCAGAAGGTGGGAGGCTTAACACTTGCTGAAAATAAGACCCATGTAAGTTGTAAAGACAGCAGTCACCTTGAAAGATTTAGGCCACACTGTCTGGTTAGTTGGTTGTTCCCCTCACACTGCCACATTTACCAATCCCCCTGACAACTCCTTCCCTTTCAAAAAGATGTTTGTTTTTGGTCTCCTCCTGAGAGTTTAGGTGTCACATTGGTTAATATTATTGTTCCTCCAAACTTTCCCCACTTTTGGCCCACACAAGGCTGAGGATAACCCCTTCCCTGTTGCCCCAGCACCACTTATCAAAAACACAGAGTGAAGGAGACACCACACAACTCAGTTTTAACATTAATCTTCCCACCGCCCTCTCATTACTTTGCCAATAAGCTGATCTCCCTCACACCACATTTCGATATATTTGACATCTGTCATAAAACTCAGGTCACACATATCTGTCTTCTGGTAAAATGAGTCATCCTACAGAGATCCATACTACACTGTTCAGGTCTCACCAGAAATAATTATTGATATATTGTCAACACATCCAGCCTACAGTATTAACAGGAGTCATAAATTACCAGTGCTTTTTCTGCCCGCTACCTAGCAGGGAAATGAGGGGACATACAGCAGGAAAACAGATACATGGCAGCTGGGCAATGGATCCAGGCATGGCCTCTCTCTGTTTCCTAGAAGATTTACAAAATATAAATATATGTAAGCAAGTAGATAGTTTCAGAAATCATTCATAACTAGTAATTATTTTCCCTTTTTTTGGTGCTTTTAGGTAATCATGCAGGTCCTGATCTCTCATCAAACCAACCAGCCACAAACTCCCTAAAACTTGTAGCTGATAAACAGTAGTTATTTAGGGAAAATTGTTACAGACAGATAAAAGCTGAACTATTCTCTATATGACACTACAATGTCATTGACTGCATTGAGGAGAAAAAAATTAACCTGTTCTTGGCACTTGCTGTGCAAGGCAAAGGCAAATTTTTTGTTTCATCACATAGATGAGGTGCCCCTCAGCTGATTTCATTAACAGCTTAGGTATTAGGTTATTACTCTGCTCTTTTTAACTGCAAGCTCACACAGCTAAAGGTGAAAGAAGAGAGCCTCCAGCCAGAGATGGAAGCGAGGAAAAGCCTTTCCCACAAACAGTATCTGCTGCAGAACAGCCACTGGGATAAAACACTGTTGTATTTCCCTTTTGGGGTTGCTTCAGTGGGTTCCCATCTCCTTGCAGTTTAGGGTACCTGGGGCTCCCTAAACTGGACAAAAGAAGTCCATATTTTTGTGAGGGAGGCACAAGGTCAAGGTGGTTCCAACATCCTCCTGCAGGCCCAGGGAGAGGAGCACAAGCTCTGCTTTGAAGGCAGGAGCTGTAGGTGGAGGCGGGAGGCTGGTGATAGACATCACATGATGTTCTGCTCCATCGGCTGTAGAACAAGGCCATTAGCTGCTGTGATTAAGGTGTACTGGGCTGCAGCCAGGCAGGCTCTGACCTTCACCTTTGGCAGGTGAATACCCTGGTTTGCAGCACCCTTCCTGTGCTCTCAGGAGCAGGGGCTGTGACTGCCCAGATAGAGACCAGAGAGAACCAGGGCCACCTTGGGGAGGTCCTCCCTGGAAAGGACATTCATTTTGTACCAGCAAACCTCCAAAGGCTGCTGTGTTAGAGGCAGACTCCAATTGCTGAGGACCAGGGAGTGCAAGCCCACCAAATACCACATGCACACTGTGGATAAACTGTGGGAGAATATTTTCCTTCTTGCAAAAATCTAGCACAAATCCCAACCCCCAGCTTCAGTGTCAAAACCTCAAATCTTTTTGTGCAACTTTCCTCTGTTTTTTTGTAAGACCCCAGCTGGGATGACACTGAGAGTGAGTTACCCAAGTAAGGGGGCTCTGCACATCACAGTAACGCTCCACAGGCCCAACAGCTGCTAAAATGTCACCTCAGTATTTTATGTTTTTAGCCCTTCCATATATACAGGAGCACTGAGAGCACCTCACACTAATTAATAAGCTGCTCTGTATCTTTGTGCATTACCTTTCTTTTCCCCCTTTGATTCACATGCAAATTATTTTTAGAAAAGGGAAAAAGGTTTTGGGAAGGTGGAGGGGGGAGTTGGTTTAGGAAAAAGCAATGAATGAGGTCTGGCACTGCTCATCTGCTCTGTTCAGTGCCTCAGCAGTGTATTAGGTTTGTGGGAATGTGGAGGAGGGAGAAAATGTAAAGAGTCCCTTCACTCCTATCACCTCCTTCACCCCAAAACCTCCCAGGTCCTCAACAAGCACCAACTCCCTTCCTCCTTCCCCCTCAAAAAGCCCTGTGGTTTTACTCACAAAATCCTGGAATGAATCTTTGAACTGTGCTCTTCCCACTTTCCATCATTTCTGTGAAGGAAAGCTGATGTTCCAAGGCAGTTTGTTTTCCTGGAGTACCTGTGGGTGGCACATACACTGTGGGCACCCTCTGATGGCACAGGCACCTCAGACCTCCGGTTCAGGTGTCGAGTTCTTGGGCAATTCTGGGCCAAGAAAAGTGACCTGCAGAGATCATTTTAAATCCTGCTAATTACAGTATCCCTGAATCTGCTCTAGTTTTTTTCCAGGTTGCCTTTAGCAAAGACAGGAGTGCAGAAAGGCACTCTTGCTTTTCTTCTTGGGCACTGAGCTCTGACACACCAGAGGATGTTGTCTTTCATTATTAACTTTGGCAGCATTTAAATTAAGTAATATCTTGACAGGGGAAAGGAAGGGAATGAAGGGCCCTGGGAATATTTTTTTTCCTCCTGTTTAATTGTACTGCATTTGATGTGTTCCAAAAAACACTAGGAAAGCTGCTCTTCAGAGACCAGAAAAAAAAAAAGTTTATAAACCCCCACCAGTTGAGGTAGTTTGGCAGCACATAGAAGGATGGAGAATTATCATCTGTCCAGGGAAATCCATCCCCCACTCCTCCCAACCCTCTTTCAGCTGGTGCACGCAAGATGTTCCTGCTCACTTCATCTTCAAACATTTAAACACTTTGAGGACCACACACCTACAGTGCGTTATTTGCAGGGCTTTCCGAGCCGAAATCCAGCGTGTGTGTGTGTATCTGTGGGTGGGAATGGCTGGATAATGTTACCCTGATAGTTGATGATAATATTTCTACCAATTGTTAAGCTTCCTAAGTCTCCACTTTGCAAATGCTTCAGCGGATCGGTTTCTGAAAAGCCCAGCTCTCCTTGCCTAGGGAAAAGAACGAGTCAATAATGTGTTTGTGCAGATTATCTTGGAAGCTCTGATTTACTCCAGAGGAAAAAAGTCTCCCTTACACAAATGCACCTTTCTAAACACTTCAGGGGTCGCATGGTTCACTGCAGGATTGTGTCAGTGCAGCCATAAAATAAGGCGGCCGTTCAAGCTGTCTCGGGCTGGCAGAGCAGCAGGTCCTGCAGAAACACACATGTGCTGGGGCTCTGCTCCTCAAAAGTGGCTCCCTGCTCGTGAGCTCTCTGCTTTGGGTCCAAACAGACACTAGGAAAATGTGTGAGGGACAAAGGAGTGTGTTCCTTCAGTGTTTCAGGGGGGGGAAAGCGTGGGAGGAGGGATAATTTTGTTGAGTCAAATTCCTAATTCCCTTAAGACCTGTAAAGTCAGCGGGAGTTGCTTCACTTCATCTTAACATGCAAAGAGGGGTGAAGTTAGAACAAAGGAAGGTAGAAACAAATAAATAAGGTGTTTTATATAAAATGAGTCTAAAGAAAACCAAAAGGACCAGCAACGTTCTCGGTGTAAGGACAAAGACAAAAGCAAACTACAATTCAACTACAAATAAGAAACTTTTATCTCATAATCATTATTCAGGTCCTGGCTTCCAAGAAGTTCTCTGCTCATCTTTGTTCCATTTCCTCTGCTGTGGTGACCCTTCTGGGCTGTGCATACCTCACACAAAGCATAATATCTTCTGGGACTTGCTTAAAATACAATTTAAGACTGACTTCAAGCCCAGTTCTGACTTTATCATGCCTTTGCTTCATATTTTCCATCAGTGCCTCCTCTTCATCCATTGCATTAAGGCACAAAATTCTTTTAATCAAAGATATTTACAAGTTAAATCCTCCATAACACTTTTTCTCAGCTGTTTTTGTCCACAAAAATCAAACCTGACTGTCCACTTCTTTCCCAAGCATTTGCTGTCCCAAAATTTCTCAAACTCTACAAATTAACAATTCCTTCTGGGGAAGGGATTCATAATCTACCATTCTAAATTTACCTTAGTTATAAGACTGAGCAGTTTCACACCTCAAGTTCTGCACAAATTTTTTGTTTAGTCTTGAGGCAGAGAATATCTTTTTAAAAGAGTTCCATGGGAGGCAGTTTACATATGTAAACCTGATTGTTAGAGTGCTTAAATCTGCCATAGAGGACAAAAAATGCCATGGATTCACAACTCAAAATGAGTTGAAAAATCACAGTTTAGATAGCTGTAGATTTCCTGGTACTAAAAGGTTCTGACTTTAATAAAACCATCTGCATTCTCCTGTAAAATACACAGTAAAAGCTATGCTGTTCCCTTCACAATGTTAGACTCCCACACTCTTATCCTGAGAGCTCCCAGGCTCTCTCTTTCTTCTGGAGAGCACTGAAGAAACAGATTATACAAAAAGTCTGTCTGTGCACAAGGGGGAAAACCCAGCAGCAGGGCTAAGCTGAGCAATAGCAATGAATCACTCATTTCATTTGGAGAGCAGAGAGCTCGAGTTTTGTTTATCTTTTGTGTGGACAAGTTCCCTGCTCTGGGTCCCTATCTTTTTTGAAAGCCCCATCCCCCAGCAGGCCCCAGCTGACAGCCTCATTGTCCCCATGGCTGTCGTGGGAAGTCATGATAGATGGATGCACCCCGACCCTTTTAGGAGGTGCGTGTTCATGTTGTGCTCAGAGACCTTTTTTTTTGATCAATAGTCATTCTGAACCTTTTCACTCCTGGAGACAGACAAATACATTTATGTTTATGATATATGTATGTATAAATAAGTGGCTGGAGAATTGTTAAGATGAGCAAAGCTACTTCAAGAGGTTTCAGCGTTCTGGAACCCAAAGCAGTGATATCTCATGAGTAAATGTGGTCATTTGCAGTGTTTGCAGTATATTTTTTCAATATTTTTGTCAAAGGAAGAGCAGCCAGAATACTTTCATTGTGGGGAGTGCAGAGACTTGGAATAACTAGGGTTTGATACTAGCCATATTGCACTTCACTTTTCCTCAGCACAGAATGCCAGCTTGTTTCTTCAAATTAAGACAATATGCTTATAGTGATGAACCTTATTGGCCATCTATCTTCCTTTTGTAATCTGGCTCTCATCAAGCTGAAATGAAGCCATTTCTTCTGACTGTGGCTGATTAAACACAGAGTAAACCTAGATCTCTGAGGAGGCTCTAATGATTCTCCACAGGCCTAGTGTCAGCCCAGCACCTGCAGCATTCAGCTTCCCCATTTCCATCATAAAATGAAGCATCTGTTACAGAGAAGTGTTATCTTTTTATCATCGATGGTATCTTTCTGTTTGAATTCACCTACCCCATTTGGTATAAATTACAGCCATTTCATATGTAATGAATGGGCACACAGGATGCACTCTGGTTATTGGGGGTTAAAAGGGCACAAAATCCTTTTACTAAACCTTTATTTAACTTGGTGAAAGTTAAGACTACATGGCTTGTGTAAAACCTTCTTTCTTACAACAAAGAGGAGGAAATACTTACCACAGCTTAATGCTGAAGCATTTTGATATTGCTTATCTAAATACTGCCTTTGAGTTTTTTTGGAAGTGATTCCTGAAGAAACATTATTAGTTGCAGGGAAGAGAAACATGTTCATGCCAAAGACATTTCTGTCTCAGTAACTTGATTAACTATAAGCCTGAGATTTAAAAGTAGACAAGATTTGTTTGCTAGAAAGGGTAGTTGCCAGCTTAGAACCTGCTGCAAGTCCCACAGAAGTCAATTGGCATATTTTCAATTATTACAACAGCACTTGTTTGGATCAGGCCAAAGATCAGGTGGATGTTTACTTTTTGTGTGGTCCACATGCTCCTCTATGTTTTACCTTCTCCAGTTTTCCATCTGAGCTGAAAGAGGCAACTTCATTGTAGAAACAATTTATTTTCCTCTGAGGGTGATTTGGGACACAACTTTGCCAAGAATTTTGCTGTTTCCAGCCTACAACATGGATTGTCAGGACAACTTCACATCTCAGAAAAGGAAGGAAAAACTTCCCAAGACTCTAACTCGGAAGTGAAACTTTGCTCACTGAAGCAGTAATATAATTGATGGTAAAAGCAGTTGTAAAACTGCTGAATAATTCCACTTATTAACATATAGCTACAGAATGCAGGGGTGAGGACAACAACTGCTCCATGGCCTTCCTGGTCACATGAATCTGAAAGACTTTTATAACATAGCAACCACTTTGATAACATCTGAAGATTGCAAATAAGAGATGGCTTGCTGTGTTTGATGTAAGTAGAGATAAGGTCTTCAGTGAGCCAAAGAGCAGCACAGAGAGACTCCAAAGCAGCTCGTTCAGGCATTGGTGTGAGACTATTTGAAATATCAGCACCAGCTATTTCTTGGCAAGTTCTTGGGGTGTTGAACCATTCGGGTGTTACATAGATCTGGGACAGGAAAAGCAGTTACAGTCCAAAACTTTTATTCCACTCATTGGCCTATGTCACAGTCTGAACTGGGTGTGCCACCACCGAGGGCACTGTGATCTACAGCCCAGCATAGCCCAAAGCAGCACTGACAATGTTCTGTTGAATTAGAGATGTCAAACAATCAAAAAGGAAATCATAATCACCAAAAAATAACATAGCCACAGCCCCTCTGGTGGATCATTTGCTTAAGTGTTTTCTATACTTCTCTACAGGTGAAATACTTTTACAGCAGAAAGTTAACTTAAAATAATGTGCTTTATTGTCATGTTTAAACTTTTCAACTACCTGTTATCTCCAAAGCCAGGAATTGCTTAATGGACTCATTAGCAGGGGGTGGGGGAAATCATCCTTGTGAAAATAATGAAGAATGAACAATTTTGTACCAACATGCATTTTCATGATAGCCTTGCTAACCTGAATTATCTGGCGACTTTCTGCTGATCCATTCTGTAGCAAGCAAAATCATATTGTCCTACCACAAGAGCACACTTGTTATTCAAAATAATTAAGATGTGAGTCATCTTAGTATCAAAGTTGGCATTAGTGATATATGGGGCTGATGACTGATGAGTCCAATGAGTGTTTGACTCATGTAGACTTAAAATATGCAGCTGAAAAGCTCAGTTAATTCAGAAGAGACACACCATAGCTGTGATAGCATCTTGTAAAAGCAAGATCCAAGACAAGTAGAAATGCAGTAACACTAGTGATGAAAACAGCTGGGGTCTTTGTATTTCTCAGAACAGATGAAAAATGGAAGAACTTTTCATTAAAAATTTCCAAACTTAATTGTTTTCCCCTTGACAAGGTACAAAACGTAACAATTTTTTTTTTCTGCTGTTTACATGATATTTTCTCAAGCACTGGAATTATTTTTGTTGCCTGTCCATTTCCTTTCATTTTTCCTTTCTGTTGCTTTAGTTGAATATGTGAATAGTATCCAAAATTTCAGTTTGGTTTGGAAAAGTTATAGCACAGAAGAAAAATTAAACTATTTTAACCACTTTAGAGAGTTTCAGTTTTCCTCTGTTTTCCTCTGTAAGTTCTCCAGAATTAACAATTTGTCAGAATTAGTCTGAAAATAGGAAAAATAAGGAGAAGAAGGATGAGGAGTACAAAAGGAGGGAAAAAGAAAAATAAGAGAAAAATCCAAACTACTACTTATTCTCTTAGAGGGGGAAAAAAAAAAGGAAAAAATTGGGAAATAGGTGTTTAATATTTGTTTCAAACAAAAGAGATGGGAAAATATTAAAAGAAGCTTTTGTTTTATTCTTTTCTTGTGGATGCCAACCATTTCCCTGTCAACAACTGTGTGATTGACTCATACAGTGAACATGTGGCAACTATTTTCAGCTGTATTTGGCCAAGTCTGCTGCTGTGTTTCAGTCATAATGAGGGTTTCCAATGCCCAATAGTCGCTTTTGCAGCTTTACTATGGGATCTAATGAAAGCCATTGCACCTAAAAGCCTTTGACTTAGCTTAAAAAGTAGCAATGTTTGCACCTAAATATGATTTAGGATAGTATCAAGGGATAAATCAGTGTCTGGTACAATTAATTTTGAAGGGCAGCTCTTGTAAGGCCTTCCACTTGGTAGCCCAGTCAAGGTGTCCCAAAATCAACTACCTTCAAAGCTGCTTCACGCAGCTGTAAAACTAATAAAGGCTTGGACTTCAGCAGCTGGACAGCCTGGGGCAAACAGAAAGCCATCAGAGCCAGAAACTCCAGCTGGTGTTTGCTTCCTCCATGGGACAGCTCTGGGTGAGGCAAGGGTGCTCCCCACCTTTGTGTTAGATCCAAATGTCAGGGAGTTAACAGGCTGTAAAGCAGTGGAGACCACAGCTTTTAACTGCAGACTGTAAAACTGAGAGGATCTTGTTTCTACCTGACACCTCACAGAGAAATCTGGTTTGTGAGGAGTCAAAAATAAACATTTGAAAACAGGGAGAAGAATACATGAGTATCTCCCCAACAATGGCAGATACCAAGGTGTCTAATCACAAGCTTAATGTTAAAGGATTTGAAATCTCTGGAACCAGTCTCAGGTTTATAATTAGGCATCAGTAGTACAGTGCTCCTCTAGAAAAAAATTTGACGGTCCCACTCCTCTTATTCTCTTTTAAAATGATGCTCTCTTACATTTAAAACATTCAAGTGACACAACTATATTTGTGATCAAGTGTCTTCTTGCTGTAAGATTTTTTCTTCACTGATTCAAATGCTGTAATATATATAGCTCATATATAATGGTGTCTGTAGAGGCTCCATTAATGAACTGAGACTATTCAACACTTTATTCCAAGCCATCAAATCATTCTGTAGTTTTTCTGGGGGGAGGAAAATTACCTAACCTAGAATTAAATATCAGAGGTGGACATCAACTTATGTGATTGTGAAGAACGATATGTGAAAAATGTCGTGATCATGGCAGACGAAGAAACTTTGAGATTAAATTGGTCTTCCACAGAAATATCAGTTTTCTTCATCAACAAAAATGTATCTGGACAATGCATCAGTGTCACTGGCTTTCACCATTTTTAAAGGCCTTTAATACTCATTACTGCCCAGTGAACAAAAGCTTTTCTTGTGAGGAGTCTGAAAAGGTTGATTATATGTACATTACAGCTGAAAATGGATCAGAGGAGTAGTAAGTTATGAAAGTACAAACACAAGAGAATAAAACCATTCACTGGGCTTGAATTACTTTAGTTTATCTTCTTAGGCTGAATTGTGGCTGTGGTCTTTTGCAACTCAAATAAAAAGCATAGATCAAGATGAGATAAAGATAACAGAGTATTGCCAGCATTAGGCAATAAAATCAGTAGCTGGAATGGAAGAAAACTTTGACAACCACAGAGAAAATTTTTAAAAGTTATAGTAAAAGAGGCAAAAGTGCTTTGTAGCTACTGCAGTTGAGCAAATTCGGCACTGAGACAATAAAAGGATACAAACATCTGCTCTTGCATTTCTTCATGAAGATATTTGGAACTGAAATTATTCTGACCAGCTGAAGGGACTGTCTCTGATGTTCCAGTTAAACATTGTTTGAAAGCAGCTAAAAGTTGAGAGTGGTAACAACTTTCATGTTAGGGCCCACACAGGCTGGTAATTGAGATTCAAAATTTATTCAAAGTTCTGTTTTACACTGGGTAAAAAGAAACAATTATTTTCAAAAAAGCAGTTTGATTCTCAAACTGATTGTCCAAGGTGTTTTAAAATCATGTTTATTTCCATATCTAGAAAAGAAAATTAAGTTTTAATTACTTTATGCTTTTTTTATCATGAAGGAGTCAACAAAGCCCTCACTGGAAGAATTTGTGTGGGTAACAAGAGCTCACACCTCAGGAGGAACACAGCCTGGTCTCCAAGGTTGAGCAGAGTTTGCAAACTGAGCAGTCAGGAAAAAAATCTCATAACTATCTTTCAAAAATCTGCTCTAACAGTCACAAAATAATCCATGGAAGCCCCATCGTTATTCCTGTGCAACAAAGCACAAACTTTTTAAAACAAAAGATCCTAAATTAAATTTTAGCCACTGCATTAAAGGGTCATTTCCAAAAGATGAAAGTACATTCTGTGGCAGTGTAAAAGGATAATAGAGGGCAAAAAAGAATTACAACACACTAGTATTGCGGAAAAAAGAGAGTGAGTTTTGATATCCATGAAATGTTAGATTTTCCGCTATTCACAAGGCTCTGCATTCTTAATATCTGTAAAGAATGGTCATCTCACTTGCTAAAATATAACCCAAATGCTCAAGCCACAAGACTAAAATACTCTAAAGTAGCCACTCCATCCAGCTGATTCTGCCATTTAGCACTTCTCCTGTAACACCAGTGGTGTAACCTTAGTCCCCAAAAATTGGAGGGCGAGTTATGCCATTGACCTCAGTCTGATCTGGCTCTGGGACGAGCAGCTGTGCAGTCCCTTGAGTCTACGAGCCATGGGGAAACTCCAGGGCTCTGGAAGGGGAAAACAGCCCCAGATGCCTCAGCTGAAGGGGAAGGTCAGAGCTATAACCTCTCCCTGCAGCTGCCAAGAGCCTGAAGCAGCGGGGCCAGGTTTTCAGAGAATCACTGAATGGTTTGGGTTGGAAGGACCCTTAAAGATCATTTTGCTCCACCCTCTGCCATGGGCAGGGACACCTTCCATGAGTCCAGGTTGCTCAAAGCCCTGTCCAACGTGTCCTTGAATACTTTGATGGTCCTGTTCCACCCTCACAGTAAAGAATTTCTTCCGTATATCTAATCTAACCCTGCCTCTTTCTGTTTAAAGCCATTACCCTTCATCCTGTCACTCCATGCTCTTGTCAAAAGTCCCTTTCAGCTCCCTCAGAGCCCCTTTATGCACTGAAAGGTGCTATGAGATCTCCCAGAGCCTTCTTCTCTCCAGGCTGGACAACTCCAGCTCTCTCAGCCTGTCTCCATAGCAGAGGTTCTCCAGCTCTTGGATCACCTTCACGGCCTCCTCTGGACTCCCTCCAACAGGTCTACATCCTTCTTATCCTGGGGGTCTCAGAGCTGGGTGCAGAGCTCCTGGTGGAGTCTCACAAGAGTTCACCCTGGCACACAAAAATGGAGAATCCCAAATCCATGCCCACCTGGTGACACTCTGGAAGGTGCTGGTGCAGCCTCATGTGGAACAGCCAACGTCAGCCACTGGGGTTTGGTGCTGATGTGTGTTCATCATGGTGAGAAATTCACCTGGCCACATCTTCAGACACATTGCTCAGACACCAGACTGCCTTGTAGTAAATCCTGGGGGACAGGGGAGACCCCTTGTGCTGTCTCTCCACATGCCACACGCTCCAGCGTGCCCGTCCACACACGCCCCTGTACGGACACTTGCACGCAACAACTGTCTTCAGCCAGGGAGAAAAACTCACTAATTAATGTTTGTTAAAATTAATATTTTTGCCAGTCTGAATTAGTCACACTTGAAGCATCTTGAGCTTCCAGTAGGCTGTCTTAATTAAAGTTTTATCTGCCACTTAATGGAAGAATTATTACCAATTTTGATCACTCTTTTTTTCTTTCAGATAACAGCAGTGCTGTATCAGACTTCCCATCCCTGTATACAAAGCAAAATTTCTTTCAGATCTCAAAGGCAGGCTGATTTATTTTGCAATATTCTACTGCATCCTGGGGAGTTTTGGATCCAGTGCTCTCACCCCACAGTGCAGAAACCACGCAAACAGGTGTTCCCACAAAAGGAAAGGACACTCTCCGTGAGAGATATCTTTATGGAAAGCAATATCATTTGCACAGCTTTGTTTTCAACTGCTTCAGACATTTCCAACAGCAAAAAGCTATCCAAGTACTGCTTCTAGTGACAACTGAAGGTTCTTTCTTTTTTTAATCAAATAATAATTCAGCACCATTGATTTCCCTAATGTACGGTCTATTGCCCTCTTGCAAGTCTGGAATAATAGCACCGTCATGAATGGAATTCAATCTGGAGTCATTCAGGAGCAGCTGAGATCCAAATTCCCCAATCAGTAACATTTTGTTCCAGATTGCAAAACTTCTTGTTAGAACACAGACATTCTTTTTATGAGAAGAGTTTAAATGAGTTGTTAGTGACGCCTTCACAGAGAGAGAGATGGAGAATTTATTTGTAGTTCACAAAGAAGCTCTTCCTCTCTTTAAAAGCACCAGTTGTTTTCATTTAAGCTATTATTAAAGGTTTCTTGCCCTGAGTCTGGTGTTGAATGTACAACTGTACATCTCTTTATCAGTGTAGGAATTCAATGGCATAAAGACCATGCACTGGAGTGAGACAGATCCTCACACTGCTTCCCTCAGATTGCCAGAATTAATCCAGATTTACACGCCACTCATCCGTGAGGGGTGGTTAGTGCCTAATTCTCTCCTCAAAACCATGGAGCAGCAGGGAAGACAAGACACTCTATGTATTTTAATTGTAAATAATGGATTGGTAAACCAAAATCTCCCTTTTTCAGTCACAGAGCTAGATCAAGTGACAATGTGTCCTAGAAACTGCAGCGTCACCAGCACAGTGGCCTAAGTCAGGAATGCTTTGGTGGCACTTCTAAGTATTTCTTTTTCTCTTGGAAAAAAAAAATAGCAGCCAAACTTCCCCTTGTGCCACGCTGACGTCAGGAAACACAGAAATCTACAGAATTCTCTTTAAAGTATTTTGGCCGCATGCAGCGGAGCTTAAATAGGATCAGCTCTTTCCTGACAGGTCACAGTATGCTGACTAAGTTTAGTTACACTTTATGATTTCAAAGGCTTCTCCCCAAAAGATACTCCCCTCTCTCCTCTGTTGTTTTTTTTTTTAACAGAGCAATGATCAAAGTGCTTTTCAAAATGCTATTCATGACTACTTTGAGCTAAAAAATGAAACCTAAAGTGATTCCAAGGAGCATTTCATTTTAATTTAAGTGATGCATAAATTTTGCATGACTGCTCAGCTTCCTCCATTCAACCACTATAGATAATAAAGAGTTATTTAAAATATGTGGGATATGCGAATAGTTCTATTAGTGTGAAATGATGCCACGTACATGCCAAAAGCTGAAGAGATGTCCAAGAACTTTGAAACACCCAAGAACTTTAAACCAGTGCAAGGGTGCTGGGAACTAGGAAGAATTAAGGCAAGATACAAGTGAATCAGAGTAATCACCTTTGATTCAATTGCTATAATTTTATTCAAACTTTGACTTATATGGAGCAAAGTTTTAAAGACTGGAGAGCTTTATTATTGCAACTGAAAGAGAGAAAGAGGAATATTTCTGCCACTAGCAGATAATGTAGCATGTTTGTAAGCATTTAACATGAAATGCAGCCTTGTGCAGAACTTCAGCAGAGATGAGAAGCACTTTAGTCTCCACAGCAAGTTCATATTTTTGTGGTGTTATCTAAAATACCCACTCAATGCAAACTCCATACTTACCTTGGGAGGAAAAGCCAAGCTCTTTCTGCCAGGATTTAAACACACTGTTCCTGGGAAATGTATGTTTTCCATGCTCAGACTGCCAAACATCCTGCACCAGCACTCATTACATGGTCCAGTGAGAGTTAAGGGCAATCTACTTCCCCCCAAAAAACAGACCTTTTGCTCATTTCACCATTTTTTTCTGAAATACAGGGCTTCTCCAGGGGACCAGCTTCAGCTTCTAAGTAGGTAGTATATAATGACATAATATTCTAGGCACAGGGTCTGCAAAGGTACACCCATCCCATGTGAAAGGCTGTTACCAAAAAACATTGCCACCCCTTTGGTATCCTTGGGAAAAAATGAAGGGGAAAAACAGATTAAGTGTTAGAGCAGAGAAGGGAGAGCCACTGGCATTTGTGCTGCTGATTCTCCCCAGTTTGGGGGCTGAGAAGTTAATGCATTCAGCTCATCTTGAACGCCAGCCTTGCCTCACTTTATTCATACAACTTAACTCCAGCTGCCTCCTCCTCATCCCTCCTGCCTCGCCTCATGCTTCTCAAAAGGCATTTCTCTGCATGGCACATCAGAAACTAAAAATCTAAGTTGCTATCTTACTTCCAAACCAAGCTGTTGTCAGCATTAAACCTACACAATGCATTACAATATAATCCATTTACAGGGTGTCTTATCATGCAAATAACTCAAGGTGCCTCACAATAAAATAAAAAGGACGAGAGGAATAAACCTCAGCCATTGGAACACACAAAAAGGAAACCTTGAAATTTACTTTTAAACACACTAATGGCTCTTTTCTCCCAGTGAGGCATGAAGAGGGACAGGGCAGAGGATTTGACCAAGGAATTCCTATTAGCATTTGATGTGACTTAAATGTGTAAATCCATCCCAAGGTTACTGGGAGACCGGACTCCTTAAAAGGAGAAACTTCTTCATACCTTGAAGAGAGAAGATTCATAAAGGCACAAATGTTAGAGGAAACCTTGGTCACCAAAAGATCATCTTGTTGCATCTAAAGAGGAGTAAGGCCTGAATTATCTGATTCAGGGCACAAACCGTGAAAGTTCCCATAGCACAGAAGAAAGAAAAGTGTTTAAGAGTAAGAATGGCTTTGGCCAGGGCTTACTTCTGACTCATTTCCAAAAAGGATCCTTAAAGTTCCATTATCAGTGTAGAAATAGCAAATAAAAAGTGCTTTTTTCCCTTCCTATTTAATTTGTTTGTGTTTTCTGTAGTTTTTCCTTACACATATAAATTGCTCTTTGGATTGGCAGTTCCGCCTCTACTCTGCTTGAAGCATGAAGAAGTCAGAGGCATGAAGCAGACTGACTGTCCCAGGAGCAGAGCAGAGGAGGAACAGGCACCAAATCACACTTTGAATTACTGTTCTCCTCTCTCCCAGCTCATGTCACAGCCCACATTATTCCCCTGGTCAAGGCAAGTGAATTTTACCAAAGTGACAACCAGAGGATCAGACAAAACAAATCATGAAATGGTTTGGGTTGGAAGGGGCCTTAAAGCCCACCTCTCTGCAACCCCTGCCATGGGCAGGGACAAATCCCACTAGACCAGGATGCTTAGAGCCCCATCCAACCTGGTCTTGGACACTTCCAGGGATGGGGAGTCCACAACCCCTCTGGGCACCTTGTGCCAGTGCCTCACCACACTCACAGGGAAGAATTCCTTCCTAATACCTGATCTGAACCATCCCTCCTTCCTAGACACCCCCTGCCTCGTATTTCACCCAGAAATAATACCATCATAGGAGAGTCACAATTTGAGTCACTGTTCCTGCTCCTTAGAGCCCAAAGTTTAATATTGCAAAAATGCCAGATTCTGGAGATAAAAAGGCAGCACTAGGGACAAACACGTGGAGGTGCCAGCTCTTACAGCACATTCAAGGTGTTGTTTTTATTTTCTCTTCACCATTTTTCAGCTGTACCTGCAGGTTCAAATTAAAAATATTTGGTGAGTGTTCAACTTTGGGGCATTCAGGAAGGGAATAAGGAGGACTAGAGCGCCTCAGCCATCAGGAGATAATGGAAAACATAGAATTCAGCATAGAATGGAAAACCCATGGATATCTCGGCAGAGCTTTTCCTGCTCCCAATAAAGAAAAAATCTCCACAACCCAAATATATCCAGCATCCAAAGTATACTGTAGTTTTTTAATTAGTGGGCATTAACACAGCATCCAAGCCACAGTTCAGCATCCATCTATCCCATTCTAATTTCACTGAGGAATGTATAACCTATTTCCAGATCTATACTAGCAGCCATTATAGAAAATTATTATTATGCACCAATATTTGCTCTACTTCTGGAGCTCGTTGCAGCCAGCCTTGCCTACAAGCTGGGTTAAGTCTACAGACAAATTAGCAGAAATTTAAATTGCCATTTTGCATCTTAAACACCACCCCCTTTCTTTCAAGGTCACTGTAGCCATGGTTTCTGTGTTGCTGAACACTGGCTCTACTCAGATTTGAGTGATCTTTTTCTTCAGGATTTCCATTTCCACATTCATTCCCACAGATGTAAATCCAAAGTAATACTTACATAGTGAATGATTTTCCACATTTCTAAAAGCTATCAGATATTTTCCTATGGCCCACGCTAAGCAGTAATGAACTCCTAAATTTACTTTAAGAAATAAAAGACTAAAGTAAAAATGCAATTTAAATTGGAAAGCACTGTGTTGTTTGACTTCTCTTGCTTCAAAGTAAAAAGGCCAATTTATTTGCCATTTGAAGAGGATGAAAGCCTTTCTAAGACACTATTCCCCCTTCATCTATCATATATTGCTGGACATGTATGCCACCCATGGTTTGTGAGAGCTCTTCCTGGGGGATCATAGCTAATTTCAGAAGAGACAGAGGGATGTGTATCATCTGCCTTTCCAAGATCAGAATCAGGTCTGCCTTGGTAAGCTAAGCTTTAGCTTGGAGAGGGTTTTTATGGCTGAGTTATAAAAACCCTGGAAACAGGGGAGTTTATGACAGAACCACTGACAGACCCTTAACTATGGCAGTATTCATGGTTACCACTACAAGACAGGCATTATGTTGGAGGGCAGTAAAGTTAAACCTGCCCATAGGGCATTCCCAAATGTTAACTTCTGGTGCATACAGTAAAATTTTTAGCACAGGTGCACTCTCCAAATAAACTTGACTTCCAGAAACCCCCTTAAAAAAAAAGAGGGAAAAAAAAAAGGATTTCATCTGTGCCACTAGAAACATTTCTACAGTTGTGAACAAGCAGATTTGATTAAAATCTGTCAGATTTATCTTCTTAGCAGGAGGGAAGAAATATGTGTTTTCCTCCAAAAGGAAATCAATGTGTCTTTATGACAGATTCAGAGTGAAAACAGGGAAGGTGTCACTTTAAAAGGGGAGGGAGGAAGGACAGGTGAGCCACTGGATGTGACCATTAGCTGCTGGCTAATAATCATTGTGAGGAAATGCCCTGTTCACATCTTATATTCTGCATTTATAACACTGGTTTATAGTCACTGACCCAACAGTTATGACTCAGACTTTTAAGGCACAATATCTTCAGTGCAGAGGCACTGTGATTCTTTGTCCTCTTCCTGTTTCTTAATTATCACACCTTAATGAAATCTCATGAAAAAGGCCCTTGGCTTTTTCTTTACTGATATTATCATTGCTAGAGACCAACCAGTTTCTTCAAAACAGCAGCATAAAAGCAAATTAATTTTACTTGAAATCACACAGATTTTTATTTTTTTTTTATTTTGGCATTGTGGTTGATTTAGTGGCCAAAACAAATATTGTCACTGAGACAATGTATCACCAAAATGAAAAAAATATATATGACCGAAAGAGTGAAATGGAGCTTGATTAAAAACAGTGACTTAATGCCCTTACCAGGCAATTTGACCTTAACAAATGCATTATCAGCTTGGATTATGACATCATCCAGAGTTACCATACAAAAGGTTTTAAGGAAAAATCTATCTGTAAAGATGCTGCCCCTATCCTGGAAAGCTTAGGAGCTGAAGAGAGGTGATGGAAGAAATAAGTAATGATTGCACCTCTGAGCAGCTGCACTGCAGGAGGATGAAAAAACTTGCTCAGTAAGACAGATTTTTGGCAGAGAAGGAGTACAACCTGTATATCCCAAATGCCAGATCACAGCCTTAAGTAGAAAAAACCATTCTCCTTTTGAAATTATTTTAAATTTAACCAAGCAAAACCACCACGGCTTTTAATGCCAAGTGATATTCAGAACCATCCCTTGCTCTGCACAAAGTCATTTAATGAGGTTCTGCCAATGGAATCAGTAATTTCATGTGCATCTCCAGCAAGGGCACAGAGATTTTTAGAAAGGCTTTGAGAAGGTTTTAAACTGAGCTGTCCTAAGATGTGATGGTTCAAGAATAAATGCCCAGTTTTCAGGCAGAGGCCCCCAGGACTCTGTCACCAACTATGCTGATCATAGATGGATAAATGATAGAGAATTATCCAACACTCTCCAAGCTGAAATATCTCACTGTACTAAGTGCCAGAGTACTAGAAAAACAGGAGAAATTCAGTGTCACTGGGTGGAGAGTAATAAAAGTGCAATACAGAGGCTGTAGATGTATCTGTGCCAGAAAGATCTCAGTGATTGTGAATAATTCACTGTAAAGCATCAATTCAGTGCCCCACAAAAGGGAAAATAAGATACAAGAATATGAGTAGAGAATGAAAATGCAGAAGATATCCTCATGCCACATATAAATCCACTGTAGTTCTGGTCACTCTGACTCAAAATAGATGTACAAAATTATAATACCTTCCTGCTTTTTTTAAGTAAAGAATATCTGCAAAAGAAAAAAGGGAACACAATATCTGGCCTATAAAATCTGGAATAGAGAAGGTAAGTAGGGAATGATTATTCACTCTTTTTCATAATACAATATAGGCCACCTGCTACAAGAAAGTATTTTTCTCCTCAGCGTGAATTCAATGATGGAACTCATTTTCAAAGATGTTGGAGAGAACAAAAGTATATATGGATTTTAAAATCCAAGAAACGTCACTGAGCAATATTAAACATCATCTTTGGATGTCGTTTAACTGCTGATTTTGAAATCAGGAAGGCACAGAGTTCTCCTTCCAATAATCTTTCCCTAATCTGTCACAGACTATGGCAGCCCCAGGTTTTGCTTTGGTTTGACACAACTTGCAGTTTATAGTATCATGAACTTTATTATGAAATTTTCAGATAGCACATAAAGTTGTGCTAATAAAATCTGTAGATGACAGGAAGAATTATTATTTTAGCAAGTGGTGGGAGAGGATGAGGTTCTGATTCAGGGCAGCCTGTTATGCTGTATTTACTGCAATGTAGCTAAACAATGCAAAAATCAGGGAACGAGGCTTTTTTACCTTTATTGAGTGGGAAACTGTCTCAAAACATTTGAACCTGAAGTATTTAATCTCCACCTCTACTCGACATAACGAGGCCAAAACTCTCTGGAGTCCAGAGCCAGAATTTTTTTTTAAAAAAAGAGAGATTGAAGTAGAAACAAGGAAATTATCTGCTCTGACAAAAACTGGTAATTCAAATTATTAGGCAGCTGGGTCTGACTTTACTTTCAAAAGGGAGACATACCAAAGTAAGACCATAGGAGAATGAAATAATCTAGGTACTAGAAACAAGCACTGCTGTGCAACATGTAAACTGAAATTCCTCAGCTGAACAAGAAAGGAGGAAGAGGACTTGATTTCTAAGCAGTGGGACCTGTGCACAGGGAGAATATTGGATAACATGGGGCATTTGACCTTGCTGCCAACAACATGACAAGATGCAAAAATGGAAACAGGAGTTACAGAAACTCAGCTTTGAAGTAAGATGCCGTTTCCCAGTGCTGCAAACTGCTAAACTTTGAGATCATTAGGCTTGGACAATTTAGAATTTATCTTCTTTATCTTCTGACTTGGAACACCCAGTAATTTATACACCCTCCTGTTTGAGAGGATATGGGGAAAGGAGGAGGATTCTTATGCAGGGGAGAAAAATGCAAATGCTCAACATCCATAAAGCAGAGTCTTTCTCTTTACCAGTCTGTGAATCTGGCACTTTGTCTTGTCCCCTTTTATTATCCTTGTGGTCCAACATTAGGAAAACATTTATGCTTCAGACTCCCAAGCATTAGACAGGTACTTGCAATGTCAAGAATAATTCTCACACCCTGGTGTATAACTCAGCTTCTGGTCTTGCCTGCCAGTATTTTTTCCCTTGGCTACATCCAAGATTTTGCAGTGCTGGATGTGAAATGCTGAAGAGGTGATCAAAGTTTGGGGGGGCAATGAAGAGTCTCACAAGTGGTAGCTGATGTCTGTTCTTGTCATATTCAGGATTGCACTGATCACCAGTCTCAGATCTGAGCACGGAATTAGCCCAGATCAGATGATCAGGGACAGTGAGGGATTTCTTACTGGGCAGGAATACCCAGATATATTTCAGACAGTTTCTCTGGACTTTAGTATTGCCTTTCTATGACCCATTCTCTGCCTACACTTAATATTTTAGGAACAAGAAAGGGCAGAGCAGAAGGGAAAAAAAAAATCTACAGAGTTTTAAATAGGTTACAATCTCTGGTCTTATCATAGGTAATTTGTAGTATTTAATAGCCCTGATATACAGGAGGTCACATGAAATCATTTAGAAGTCCTGTCTGGATTCAATTTCTAAGAATGTATTAATCTCTGCCTGGCACAGGAAAGATAATGGCATTTCCTTCAGCAGAGCCTCGGTCGGTGCCAAGAGCAGGAGCCCGACTGTCATCGGATCAGCCAGTGAAAACAAGAGGGGTATATGCTTGTTTATTTATTGAGTCATTCCAGCTTGATATTGGCTTTATGCCAATGCATATAAGTCCAGAGATAAAGAGTTATTCCTGACGATAGCAGGACAATCCCTTTCTCCCCATTGCAGCACAGAAATCCAGAGCTAAATTAAATCCAACCCCAGATATGCAGGTAACCTGAATCTCGACTTTCACAAGGGAGAAAAGCTTCAGGAGACAAGTTGGGACAAATCCAGAGAAGGGTCATAAAGGCACAACGAGCCAGATCCCTCCACAAACCTTTTGCTGTCTTTCAACAGCCCAGTGCAGATCTGAACTTGGAAAGGTCCAAAGGAAACTATTTAAACCCAGGCCCCAGAATGCAAAGTGAGCTGGTGGGATTGCTCAGCAGCCTGAAGTGGCATTTTTTTATAGAGCAAACAATATAAAGTAAATAAAGGAGAATGACAACCCTCTGTGTACTCTAAAAGAAGACTAAAAGCCCCACTGGTGTGTGCTCCTTGTCAGAGAATACAGGAGCAAAATGCAAGGCTCTAGCCTGGAAAAAAATCTTTTTTTTTTTCCCTTCTTCTTTAAAGTAATGAAATGGTTCAACAACCTTCTGAGAAGGTGAAAAATCTTGCCTGTTTACATTTGTAAGAGAAGCCTGAATTACCTGCCTTTCCCTTTAAGCATTTTCAGATACAAATCAAACACAGATGGCCCATTATGTTTATGACCTCACTGTCAATTGCTCTAGATAGTGCATGCATTAATTATTGAAATATTTTCATAGTATACAACTTTTTAGTGTTCACATTGTCACAGATAATTTCAGCTTTCTGATTAGGAGATATAAACAGTGTTATTTATGAGAATTAATCTCTCAAATGCCATAAAAGTCACAAATATACTGGGGGGAAGGGAGGTTTTACATATATATAGATAAATAGATATATATACAATTAATCCAGCCCAAAAAATAAAATAAAAAAATTTGGCCTCAGTCCTGAAAGTCAACATTATGTTAACATTCCCTGTGATACATAAACGATGCCAAAACCTATTACAATTGCAGTAAATTTTGATTACTGGAGTTGTTTGTTATTTATGTCTAGAAGATAAAGATAATATTGGGAATAGCCCTCTTCTTTTCTCCTTATAAATTACATCCATAAAATACTGTGTTCTTCAAAGAGTAAAAAACTTGACTGAGGTTTTTTTAAATTGTGTCTATTCAACTTCAAGAAAATCAGCTTTGGTGACTGAGCAGGCAGTAGGATTTTTTTTTTTAATTCTCATTTACTTTCATTAGTAAAAATTGAGCAGCTCTAGAGTATGTCCAGAGAATTCTACAAACAGCTCCTAGGGGTGGCAAAGTGTTCATTTTAGAGTGAGGACATTAAAAACACCAGTTTCACCTGAAACAGCCCATTGCAACATGCTTGTTAATTACTATATCTCTTTTAAAATACAAAAATTAAAAATTCACCTTGACTTACAATACCATTTTTCCCTCTCCCAAAAATCTGCATTCATATTGTGATAAACTTTTCTAGGTAGCATCTGGCAGAATCCAGCAGAAAAGTATGGATTTTTTTATCCTAGGTTCTGTTTAAAAGGAAAGAAGAAAAGGAGATCACCTGCTTGTAAAGGTTTCAAAAGTATATCTATGTAGAAAAAACTTTTCTGTTCCTTTCACTGATACTTTTCTTGCCTCAGTATTTCTGCAAGGCAAAGCTAGAGTGGAAACCCCGAATTTATGGGGTGAAGAATTCAAAGAGTTTATTCTCCCCAGAATGTTCCAAAGCAAAGAGAAAACATGCCTTTTTAATATTTCTATTTTCAGCAAACCCCTCCAATCAGCTGATGGCATCCAAAAGAGCAAAGGTAGAATGAGGAGGGGGGAAGGAAGAGAAAGAAACATCTCATGGAAGTAGCCCAAGGGAGAAATCAGTTCATGACTAGCACATTTACACCTTTCTTGATTTATTTAAGGTACAAGAATAGTGTAATATGACCTGTTTGCTTCCCTAACAAGCATTTCTACTTGCAGCAGATCAAGTCCAGACCCACATCTCACCTCTCACAGCCCTTCAGGGGACCGTGAGCACAGACCTGAACCCTCTGCAGCATCCCAAAAACATGGGGGGGAGAAGAGCAGCTGAAGTAGAAAGAAAAACCCCACACCACTCCTTTTTAACCAAATTTTGTGGTGAAGCAGCATTCTCTCTTATAACCACAGCCCCCAACCTCACACAGGCTCCATCTCTAATTGTTCCAGCCAAGTGGTTTTTGGCTTCTCATAGACACCAGGTTTGTTTCCCCACCCCAAGGAAGAACCACACCTGACACCAGAGTGATTTATTGGTACTTCCATGAAACCCTCCCAAATAAATATTTCCCCTCTCTCCTCACTTCACTCTCCTCAAACATGTCTGTCAAAAATTTTCTGATAGTCAAAATAACAGAAAAAGAAAAACAGTTGGCAAAGAAAAGCCTAAATTTTCCAAGACACCCCTTGTCTCATAATGGAGATCTTTGAGCCCTGCAAGGACCCAGAATTCCTTTAGTCCAAATTACATCCAGGCCCCAACTCTCTACAAATTTCCATAATGCAACTTCTTTCCTTGAGGGGTCCTGTGCATTGTTAGAAGGGAATTGGGAAGGAAAGAAGAGGTTTGCTTCTGGGTAGAAGTTTTTCTGACCTTGAAGGAAGGAAAGATGTAGGTTTTCCATGCCTCTGTTTCTATGCAAAACTGCTCTTAATCCATCCTGCTGATTTTATTGATTCTGAAATTGTTAGCACTGGGTTTTGCTAGAGCTGAGAAACAGAAGAATTAGGATTCCTGATTTGTTGTGAGGTTTTTTTTTATTCTGTAGAGGATTGTCATGGTTTTCTACAGCTTGAAGAGCTAAACCTCACACTTGTGATCATTTCAGATGAATTGTCCCTGTCAACACTTCCAGGACTAGTGCTTATGAGAGATAGTAAATATTAACCCTTTTTTCTTTCCTTTTTTGCTTCCAACAGAGGGCAGAGGCCAGGTGAAGCTTCTGTCCAGGTAGATAACTAGGCAGTTTATTATTTAACTATCGCTTAACAGCAGCAAACCTTCCCTGGTTTTTTTTTCCCTATCTATTGTCAGAAAAAGTGGATGTTCAGGAAAGGACAGACCCTACTGAAACATGTTTGGGGATGATGGAGGCAGGCTGGCTGTGCAAACAGATCTTTAGGGATTTATGATGATCAGTTTTTCAAGCATTAGGAAAGCCTGAGAGCACATTATTTTTAAATGAGTTATATATTTAGCACTATGCCCACCATTCTTTCAGTTCTAATTTTAGAGGGCAGGGGACAACTCTGGCACTATTGTAGCCTTGTCTAAATTTAATATAGTTGAGCAGCTGATGATTATCAGAGAGATTGGCTTTTTGCTCCTTCAGGAATTTTTCACTCAGGAAAAAAAAATCACTGCATAGTATTCTGCTCGGGGTATTGTCCAAGCTTTTGTAGTACATGAGAAGAAAGTCTGCTCTGAAATAGTCTTTTGAACCTTATCTCTTGCTCCAGGTAGGGATTTTAGATACAGCAGCAGGGGATGAGGTTGGTTTGGTCAGGGTTTTCCTTTCCCTGCTGTAGAAAGAGCAGTACCCTGTGCTGTTGTGTACCAGTAGACCAGAACTTTCCCAGCTCCTTAAGAGTACAAATGCAACTGGAGACAGAACTGAGCTCAGGAACTTCCAGTTGACGAGCTGTCCTGTGGAAGGGTGAGAAGTGTGTTCCCAGCCTCTTGCCCACTGCCAAAAGTCAGGAGGTCTATCCAAATCTATGGGTTGAAGACCAGAAAAGGAGCTTTTGTAATTCTTCAGCTCAGCCTCCCATAAATCCCCCAGTCCCAGTCAAATGTGACTTCTGACTCTGCCATGGCCTGCAGGACAGTCCAGACCTCGTGTTGTCTTTCTTGCTGTGGCCTCAGTGAGCAGTGCCATCTCCAGCAGTGTCTCTGAATTTGACAAATGATATGCCAGTCATAGTTTATGGAAACAGGGGCACAGTGCAGGGAGGGTGTTTAAGTGTTTGTAAGTGATTAAAGGCAACGTTCAGAAACACTTTAGTATCAGAGGCAAGCTCAATCTGCATAACTCTACACAGTGTCAAAGACTCATTCGAGACAAAGGATGTTTAAGGAAAATCTCTGTAAAAAGAGGCCTTGCAACTTCCTATAAATATTAGGCTTTCTGCCTTCCTTCTGAAATATATTAACAGCCTCAAGAGGGATTATTGATGCTGGCAAGTTTAAACAGCCCTCAGAAGTCCCTGACACTGTGTGCAGCACTAGATTTTTGCATATGGTTCCCCCTCATGCACTGCAGTGTTTTGAGGTTGGGGTGACTGCAGGTCTCTGAGAAAGCAAGATTGATAAAGCAAAGCAATAGGAGTTATTTCCTATGCATGAAATTGATTAAATGCTTCACTAAATGGCTTATAAATTTGGCTCTCATATTTCTGTCACCCACTGCAAAGATTACAGAAACTCCGTCTATAACCATGTTGTATACAATACCAAATTACAAAAGGTTGTAAAAACTAATGTTTTGTTTAAAGTTTTGAGCAGGACCATATGCCTTCGGTGACCTTGAGTAAGCTATTTTAATTCAAAACATTTTAAAGAGTGGAGGAGAAGGAGAAAAATCCATCTGCATAACAAAAACTGAACTAACAGAATTTAATACTTGGGATGCTGCATATCATTTTTTACTTCTTGCCAGAAAAAATGTTGAATCCCCTTCTACCAGAGTATTCTAACTTTATAGCTACTAAATGTACATGGCATGAAACCCAGAAGCTCAGGTTTCCCCAGATTGAATTTGCTTTTCTTATTTTATGAACTCTGTTATCAAATCTACCTGAGAACTTACATGGTCCCCTCTACCCTTGAACTCACGTGCATCAGGCACTGGTGTTTTCTTGACCTCATCAAACCCTTTAAAGTGAAGCTTTATTGATTTTTGCCTTAGAATTGAGTTTCATTACCTCCCAAAATAGGGTGAAAAACTGGACCACTGAGATACTGAGGGTCTTTAGATGCCAAAAACAGGTGTGAGTGCAGTTTGCACCCAGATCTGCCTGTTTTCCTTTCCGCCACAGAACTTCCTAGAGTTTGTGCAATGCTCTGTGAGCACTGTCAGCTGCTGAGCCCTACTGGTACAACATTAATTTCCTGACTGTTCTCAGCCATGTGCAGTGTTCTGCACACATTTGACAGCAGCTGCTGCTCACACCCAGCTGTGCTCTCGGTCCACAGCAGAACAAACTTCAGGGCATCTGAGTCTTCTGCTGTTTTAAAATCTTGTGTTGGCTTAAGCCTTGGCTTCCCTTGTGTAAGTACCTGATCTGGAAACCTAAGCTCTCCCAAAGTGTCTAGTTGTGGATGTCCCATCCATGGCAGTGCCCAGGGTCAGGTTAGACAAAGCTCAGAGCAACCTGGTGTAGTGAAAAATTCCTTGGCCACAGCAGGGGAGATGGAACGAGATGATCCTGAAGGTTTCGACCCAAAACATTCAGTGATTCTATGGCTGTAGGAAAGGACATTGCTTAGAAAGTTACAGATATATAGTTAGCCACACTAAAATAGGTAGATTGCTTTATAGAACCAATAAACACTGAACTTCTGACAGTCACAAATAAAATTTTAGAGGATTCTTTATACATGGAGCTCCATTGTACAGATGAGAAAAGTAAAGTTCAGTGGGCACGTTGCTTTTGCCTGGTTTCACAGTCTTCCTTTGGCAAAACTTGAGCCTGAGCTCTGGCTCTTCCACTCCCCAGTGCTTCAAGAACTCAACCATTCTCTCCTCAACTATACAAATAAAGACCTTAAGTGATTAAATGTAAGTACTGAAGCAAAGCTCATAGCAAGCAAGAGTGAATTGGCATGAAATGCAAACACAAGCATGAGAAAACAATCCATGTTTTAACCATAAATGCCTGTTTTCTACAGGAAAAGCTGTGTTCTCCCATAACATTTACAAGCCATCTTGTCCCCAGCAAGGATTAACATTTGGCATCGAAGTACTGATCTGGCAAAGGGCTGCCAGTAACGTAATCTTTTTTACAACCAACAACATGCTTAAAGTCTTGACAGACTTGACCTCTGCCCATTGCTAATCCCTAACTTTCTTGCCCACTCAGATATACATCTTTAAAGAGATGGCACCCAATGTATAGCAAACAGCTAAACTTTAAGTGATGGTGAAACAAGAGCTGCCCAGGGAAAGTCACTGGGCAGAGGGAAACCCAACTGTGGCTTACCCAGCCTGGCTGGGATTTTGGCTCCATAGTGGGTAGAGGTGCCTGCTCAGTTATACATTTGTGGAGACTTTGTTGCTGCCCAGATGGGAGAACACACCTTTTGGCAAGAGAGGATGTCATGTATTTTCTTGGGTTACTGGAGAGCCCAAGCTGTAATCAGACTCTTTGTGCTCAGACAGTCTGAACAGTCCTTGATCCCAAAGGATAAAGCTAAACAAAGCAGATGAAACTCCCTCACGGAAAAATGAGATATAAAGAGACCTTATATTTTACTGAATCAGTTTCTCAACTCCCAGTTCAGGCATCTGGTTGAAAAACCAGAGTGTTAGATTTACATTATATTCACAGAAAATAACAGTCAATCCAAAAAGATTCCAGCTGTCTTTTCTTTCATTTGTATGACAACCAGTCCTGGGACACATGCCAGCTCCTCAGATATTGCTGCTCCACAGTCTAGTTATTTTAACTTCTGGCAACTGGTTATTTGACCTCTTGGTGGCTTGTCATTTTAGTATCACTTTCTCTATGTGGATAATCTAGTGGGAATCCTTCCTTTATAAGGGAACGTGGTAATTGGCCAGAACACTGAAGTATTGTGCTGTTAAGTCCAGTCTTGAGCTACAGCTGAGGAGCTGTGGCTGGGAAGCACAAAAAGTACATTTCAGTGTCTTGTTCATGAATTGGTGGTCATCAGACACTGGGAGAAAACAAGTTTTTTCTAAGCCATGTGTTATGTATCAGCTTTGGATGACTCCACAAAGCCAAGTGATAGCAACCTCCTTCTCCTGGCTGAGCACAGCCCGGGCTCCAAAGGACACACCAGGAGGAGATTTTAACAGCATCACCCTCAGCTTTCACTGCCTTGGGAATGCTGAGATAGATCACTTTGGTGAGAGAAACCAGCCAGGTGTAAGAACTGATCTATCCTTCTCTGCCCCACCACCAGAGGTTCCAAAGTGGCACAAAATCCATCGAAGTTCTCCGTATCCCACGGACATCCTCCAGTGACATCAGCACTGTTGGATGAGGGTTGCTTTTCAACAGTTTCCAAAGCAGCCTGAAAGCACTTCAGAAGAGTCTTGTGTTTGTAAACAGTCTCATCTTCTGATGAGAAAAAGCAGTGAGAAATGTAAACAAAAGAGGCAGCCATATATCTTTAATTTAAGGCAATATTCCTTTGTCCACCTTGAGGAGTCAAAGCACAGACATAGATTTTTCCAGTAGTCTGGGAATGGGATCTTAGAAAATGGTGTACTCAGTCTGACATGGACTTAAATAGGTTTCAGAATAATCCATTATGCATCAAGTGTTTAATTGACATAATTAATATTTTTAAGGGGACCCATTTACATTGTAAGTTCTATACACATTATTTACAATTTCAACAATAACAGTTAATGCTCTGTGACAAACTATATTGTTTCCAGCTTGTTATCCATTCATAACAAGGTCAATCTATTACCATTATTTTTGTGAATGTGGCTGTTACCTTGAGGCAAAAAGTTAATTGTAAATTACAGAGGAGGGATTATTGAGTTGTTTTTTTTAACTGTATTCACTGCAATGTATGGTAATGCTGCTATTTTATGAAACATTTACATTTAAAGGCATTTTGTTATTCATATCACGAATGCTGGAAAAATCCACTTTTAAACTTTTCAAGAACTTACTCAATGGGAAGGGAAGAGCCATTTGGTAAGATCCAGCTGAACACTTCATAACCACTGCAGTTAAAACCAGATGGAGCTTCATCTATTTTCCTGCTTTCTCTGAGGCTGGTCCCTCTGCCATCACCATTCAACACAACCCTGAGAAGTGCTTAGTGCTCTGAGGAGCAGGAGCAGATTGGATTGTAATTTAGAGTAACATCACAAAACTGATCTGTGAGAGATGTATCTGCAGATTTTGTTCAGCCCCTGACACACCACTCTGATGTCTGAACTCTTCTCCTCCCTTCTTCTGCACAATTTCTACTGCACTGGTTGATGCCCTGGCAGGCAGAGTTAGATTTTATATTTACACCCTGCCTTGTTTTCTCCCACCTGAGCAAAAGGCAAGGGTCCATAGCACTGCTGCTTCCCAGATGGCAGTAAAATTGTCATTCAGAGACTACACAGAAAAGGATGGAGAACCATCATAAAACCTGTCTTTCCCACATCATTTTAACAATGCATCTCAGGGCAAAACCCATCAGCTTTCCATTAGATCATGGACTTGCCCATCTTAATGGAGAGCTGATACCATTGAACTCCAATCTAGATCTGCCTGCAACGTTGATCTGCACTTTAGTTTTCTTCTATATTGTACTTGGAATTAGGTGATTTATATAATCCCATTCTATTCTGGCTTCAATTAAAATACTGTCATTTTATCTTCCCGATCACTTCCAGAATAAGAGAAGACAAACTCATAAACACTGAATATTTTGAGCACACAAAAGAATGTAAGAGACTGATCAGATTCAGAAATGCATTTCCAGTCACACAGAAATAAAAAAGCGTGTTAGAGTTTTATCTTCCTTTCTCTACTTAAGAGCAGGCAGGTGAGAGTTGTTGGGATATTTCCTTAACCAACCTGTAAGAGATATGTTCTAACTTCTCAGTGATGAAATTTGTGTCATATGCTGAGGGTGTTTAGCTGAAATTTTATAGAGAATAATTTAAGTCTGTTAGAATCTGTTGCCCACTTGAGAAAATTTATTCTTTTTTTTCCTCAAGACCTAAAGAGAAATAAATTTGTCAGGGTTGTGTCTTATATTTTGAAATATTTAATGTGCTGTATCAGTCCAAGGCTTTTTGTACCTCATGCTCTCAGAAACTTCAAGGCATCATCAGGTACTAGCATATCAAGCTTGGAATGGGTTAATTAACATTATTTCTGTGGTCTCCTTTGCTGGTAGCATGTTCAAAGTGCACAAAGCTCAGGACATGTGCATTCTTCATCCAATAACTTGTCCAGTAATTGGTATATTGATTGCTAATGTCATCATGTTTTAGTATATATAAACCCTCTCACTCTATCACACAGCCGCCAACAATCCAAGAAGTCATTGTTTATTCATTGTAACTCCCAAACTGGCCGTGTCAGATTCTGCTTCAGGCCTTGCTGATAAAAATCAGCAGATGATTGGGCACACACATTCTTGACATGGCTGACCCATGACATCTTAGGGCCAGCAGGGAGCCTGTCATTATGTGTACAATACTCTTCTTTCTTCCCCCTTATCTATTCCCAGATGACTTTGAGATTTTTATTAACTCATTAATGACTGAAGATGTCATTAAAGAAAGTGGGGAGGAAGGGGGAAGAAGGACATTGTGTTTGTTTGTTTAAAAGTGGGGAGCAGAAAGCCATTGGCTCCATTGGAGAAAGGTGAGGAACCTTAAAGACAAAGCTGATGTATATCCAGAGGAAAAGATCGTTAGTTCTTTAGGATAATTAAAACCAAGCTTTGAAGAGAGAAAAAAAATAAATTAGTTCATCTTTGAAACAGAACTAAAAAGGGAGGGATTAATTTCTCCACAAAAGTAGCAAAAAAGGGCTGGTGAGGTTTATTTAGCACAATCAGGAGCCTTTACAAGCACAAAAGGATATGCCCCTGGCACTGCCTAGGTGTTCAAACATTCAGTCAGAAGGAGTTTTGTGTTCAGGCTTATAATTTTATCATGTCTTTAAAAGAGCATCACTTTACACAGAGAAATAATATCTGGGTTTATGGTGGGTTTTTTTTAATTTTCTTGTATGCATGTCAGTTGAAAGAACACTGAAAAGCATTAAATAATAATCACAGCTGAAGTTTTTTCTGAGGGGCTTTTTATCCTAAGTTTATCAATACTATCTGTAAATGTAGCAAACTACTGCATATATAATTTTTCAGATTTTTACTATATTTATATATATATGTACTTTACTAATTATATATATATATTTACTAATTTTATTACATTCAAATATATATACTTAAAGCAGAATTTTCTTGTGAGTCTGTTGACAGACTATTTCTGATCCTACAGCACTTGGTCACAAAAAATTCAGGGCAACCAATTAGTCCCACTTTATAGATTTTTCTTCCACTTGAAAATATTGCTTAAATTTCTTAATTTCTCCATGAAACAATCTCAAATCTGATACTTTTTTGGAAGCTGGATTCATATGACAGTAAAAATAGCCTTTTCCTCCTGAAATTTGTGTGTTTCTTATCGTTGGAGTCCTGTCAGTTTAGAACTAAGGACTTAATATTTAAAAATATTGCAATTATTTTATTTTAATGATTGCCATTTGTGGGTTGAGTGAGGAATAGTGAATGTTTTCCTTTCCTGGGCAGCTGCCCTCCATATGGCTGTTGATCTCAACCCAGAAAACTGCTGTGATTCCGTGGTACTGGGTGCTAAAGTGACACAGAGCTCGGTGTCATCTGCACTGGCTGGCACTTAATATTCCTTGTTTCAATGTTTATCTGCTCCATGAGGTGAGTGGAAGAAAGATGAGCCTGTGTCTCAAAGGGAGCTGCAAGTATTGGAATAATTAATATTCCAAATAATGGAATAACTTCCATGGATTGGACCTGTGAGCTCCTGCAACCAGCTCTAACAGGAATTTGCTTATTCCATCACATAAACTACAGATAATGGATCAGATGTATCAATCTGATCTTATAGACTGAGTACAGGCAGTTTTAGTACTCCTAACAGGAGCTAAATTAAAATAATTTAATTAAACCATATTGTTTGTGGCAACTCTCCATTCTCTCCACTCAAAAAGTGATCAGATCACCTGGGTCATAGGGCAAACATTTATTCTCAAGAATAATGATAATATTTGCTGTGTCCTGAGTCCTTGTGAAGACAGTGGACATTTTCTGCAATATTAGATGTCATTTCTGGTTTGCTTCTTTAAGAGTGATCTCTATTCTTCTTTTGTCTCCCGATAATTAACATTGTATTGTAGTGGGAGCTGGAGTTCTCCATCATAGGTCACAGACTTGTGGAAAATGTTGTTTGGTGCTTTTAAAAAAACTGCACATACATTTATTTTTATATATCTGTAGTCTCCAAAAGGACACAGATGGGTTTGAAAAAGGAAAAAAAAAAAAAAGGCAAGCATTTGCTGGCCTAATCAGCAATGCCCTGATTAATCAAGGTGTGCCATTTCCCAAATGCACCTTTCTGAGAGGAAGCTTTCCTTTCTCCTCCCTTTCTGACATCCAGCCTCTCCTCCATCGTGTATCAGAGTGGGAACCTGTGATGAATCTTTGGATAATGGACTGTTGCTTTGACAAACTACTCCTGGTGAAACACGTGCCTGTCTTGGCAACAATAACAGCAAAGTGCAGATTTTGTGGAAGAAATAGAGGTTTTGAGGGCTACAGCGCCAGACTTTGAGTCTATAAATTGCTGGACTGGGATGTTAGATGCCTTTTAATATTTTCAAGCATCCAGTAGAGTAATGAAAGAACTGCAGGACTACCCTGATGTAAGACCTCGGGAGAGTTGTTTTCAGAGATCATGGGAGCTCACAACTTGTTGAAGAGCATCAAGTCCTATCCAAGTAATAGCTGGAAATAAGTTGCTTGATTTTTCTATCCCTAAAGACAAATTCTTGTAATAGCAAAAGTATAAAATCCAACAAAGAGGGGCTTGATACTTTCAGATACTCCAGCCACTTCACAGTGGGGAAAAAAAAGAAAAAAAGCAGACTGACAGTGAAACTATTTGGGGTAAATAATGAGAACAGACTTCTCAGAAATAAACTGGCTTGGATTTGGCCATGAGATGTCAGATTCATAACTTGGGAAATGAAAGCCTCTATATAGTAGAGAGCAGGCCCTAGCCCAGCAGTGGCAATTCAGCCTTCTGAGCCACAGGGATTTCTTTATAAGCAGTGGTATATTAAATGTGGGATCGGGTAGGCCAAAGGGACAGCAGTAAAACAGAGACAACATGCAGCGACCAAAAATGAGCTAAAGCCAGACACTAATTACTTCACAGTAATTTTGTTTTCCTGTAGAGTTGACTAATACTGCTTGCTCCTGGAAAGTAAATGCTTTCCCTATCAGTCAGGTTTTACACCTAGTACATTTTTTTTTCGTTTAAGTGAAACTGGGGAGAAAGCAGGTTTTGTTTATTTATCTGATTTTGTGCCTTTTTTCATTGTGAAGATGAGGGGTGGATTGTTACACTGTGCACATAGCTGGAGTGGGCTGAGGAGGAGACAGGACTAGGTCAACAAAACAGATTCATCCATCACATCTGCCAGAGAGGAAAGATAGTTGTCTGGATGCTCAGTCAATCCCAGAGCGTTCTGCTGAGTCAACTGACAAGATTGCAGATACCTGTGACAATGAGGACACTTAGCCACTAGTAAGTGGACTGAAGACCACCAAGATGTTTGGCGGTGGGTCTTCAGCTTGGAAAGCTCTGAACTATTGAACACCAGCATTTGCAGCCCTCCTCTCCTGATCGCCTGAGCACCGTTAACCAAAAACGAAGATGGAATAAGATAAAAGAACAAAAGGAAGGGATTCTGAGGTGCTGATGGTGGAAGGTGTGAGAGTCGGTAGAAAGTACAGTAAAGAAACCCATGACAAGTCATGATAAATGGGTCGTTATAAAATTCATGTTTAGGCTGCACCAGTCTGGGGATAATGCCATTCGTCATGGCAACACTGGGGCACTAATGAGCCCTCATTGCATATTCATGGCTTTGGCGCCTCTCTCCTCTCTCTGCCTCCCTCCCACCCCGAACCAATGCCTGGTAAATATCTCCACCTCAAGCTGAAACTCGACTTAGGCTGCTTTTTTTTTTTTTTTTTTTTTTTTTTTTTTTTTTTTTATTTGTTATGTTGCAGCAATTACACTGTAAAAGTGCTGCACAAGATTGATTGCTCTGATCTGTAGTTCAATTGTAAATTAGAATACACATCCCCCTGGGGACACACGGCCCCTATTTGTGATTAAGAAAAAAGCCCCATAATAGACTAATAGCTAAAGTTCTCTCTCTTTTACTTTCAGGCAATTAGCTTGATGAAATGGCCTCTTTTTGTGTACCCTGGAAGTGTAAACCGATATCATAATGAAGTATATGATGTTTATTCTATTATTTTCACCTTGCCATGTATGCAGGAATGCATAAATAATGGCTGCTTTGTCTAGTACATTTACTGATTCAGGAGTAAACTCTGTCTTAAAGATGCAGCCTGTGATCCCCTAGCCTTCTGTTAAGCTGGACACTGTGACTATTCCCTATAAAAACTCACATTCTGCCCAAAGAAGTTGGAGACCATTTTTAGCCAGGTGATTAAATTCTGCTTGCAAGACACTTTCATTTATGATGAACCTTAATTGGAAAATCCTCCTAATAACCTTGTGAGGGAAACAGGGTATGTCCACTTCACAGAAAGGAAAACTGAGGGGCAGATGCTGAACAAGCCCACACAGGACCTTAATAAGCACTTGAGAAATCCTACCTCCTTGAAGCTTTTTTCAGGCAATCAGAAGCTCCCTTTCCTCTCTCTTATAAAGTTATTAATGCTGTCCTGGATGGGTCATGGAGTGTCTCTGACCTCAGTCTTCCTCAAAGACACACAGCTGCTGTGGTTGCCTTCATTCCCACGTGCCACACACGGCTAAAGGCCCTTCACCTGAATCCAAGGTGGATGCGGTCATGCCCATTCTCAATGTCATGTGCTGGATGTTGGCTTTCCCAAGGCTCAGTTTCAGCTGTCAGTTTGAGCCAAAGAGTGGTGTTGTGCAACAGTGCTGTAACGTGGGGATGGTGTTCGTGCAGTTGAGCTCCAGATAAATATCTGGGAAGAAAACTGCCGTGTGATGATAGCTCTGGGCATATCTGCCTGGTGAGGAAAGGTGCTTCTGTGTTAGCCTTTCACTTTGGCCCAGGAGTGCACTTTTGAACAGAATCCTCCAAATAACCCTGCTTACCCCATCCCACTGGTCAGGGCAGCCTTGGAGCACTCAAATGGAATTCTTTTGTGTGGAATTAAAGCAGGTGATGTGGTCTGGGAGCTGCAGCAGCTAACGGGAATTCAGTCCACAGGGACATGCTAAGGCTAGTCTGAGTAAACTTCTGCCATGCAGTGACCTGGGGTCAGTCCCTGCCCCTCAGAGCATGCTGTAGACAAACCTTCCTTTGCCTGTTTCTGGGTGGAGAGGAGTTCCTATCCAAGGAGTTATGACAAACTTGGATATTATGGCAGGGAGCATGAGTGAAATGGCCTGAAAATCCTGTCTGAGGAAGTGCACTGCTTCATGTACAACCCCACTGGTTTGTCTGCAATAGAAATGCCTCCATTTAGTTTAAATTCTGTAAGAGAGGGGTTCTGTAGGGGAATATAACAGAGTTTGGAAGCATTTTTCTAAGAAACACTACCAGTGCAAACCTTCAAAGGGTAACTCTGTACATGGCTACAAAACCATATTCTGTTTAAACTTGTTCATCATTGTCTTCTTGCATGACAGCCCTGGCATTTAAAATATGTTAGGGGTGACACAATACTTTCACCTGGTGCAGACATATATCACTGGAAGGATGTTCTCATAAACAAAGTGCTGCAGGCTATGATCTTATCATTCTCCTCTTCCTTCTTCTCAGCTCAGTTCAATGACAAACACGTATTTCTCTTCTTTGCTCCAGTTTCTGCTCCACAGGAGCCTGGTGTTGGAGCAACAGGTGATGTTGCAAATCAGGAATGACAAGCGTTGGTGGTGGCCTGGTGGGGGGAAGCATCAGAGGGGGCAGAAAACAAATGCAACACATTTTATCCTGGTCCAGCTGTTGCAGCTTCGTGGCACGGGCAGAAGTGCGCTCGCGTGCGTGCCTGCACACGCGTGGGTTTTTTGAGAAAGACAAAGCAAATTAGAGTGTTCATGTGTAATTAGCTGACTATTAGTGTGGTTCAGCCAAGGCAATAGGCAGACAGTTAACTTGAAGATAGCTGGAAGATAAAAAGGCTGGGGAGGGTGTTCTGGGGAAAGCTGGAGGTAATAGTTCAGAAGATAAAATCCTGACAAATTGAGCAGGCATTTCAGAAGTTCTTTCCCCACACCATTAGCACAGTGAAGCTACACAGGCCTTCCCTCTCTGTCCTGCAAAGCTTAACCCTTCACCCCATCTGGGGCTCTTTATCCTTGGATAGCTCACTTATAAATTATTTAAGAATTATAATTTTCTGTTTAAATGCATTAGTTTGAAATAAAACTGTGAAATTTCCTGCTCGTGCTTCCTGCTCTCTTTCTTGTGCTAGCATATGAAACAGTGATTATTGCCCCTGTAGAGGCTGGGATACCTCCAGCTCTTCATCTGAGAGTGTTGGTGACCAGGTCTACTAAAAACATTAAAGCATCACACCTGGGGAGAAACCAAAAGTGTGTCCGAGTTCAAGTCTTTGCAACTTCTGTGAAAATGTGGGTGTTTTAGTAAATCTCTGTGCTAAATGAAAATGTCATTATAATTTTCACTCATTTTACAGCTGACAGGGAAGTGCTTTTTTCTATCCTTTGGGAGTTTTCAAGATTTCATTTTTTTTCAGCTAATTCTGTGGCTAACCAATAAGCTGCTAAAAAGTGAAAAAACTAACTGAGCCATTTGCTTTAGTAGTTTCAAAATATTTCATTTTTTTTACTTTCACTTATAAATTAAAAATTAAAATCAAAATATATTTCAAAGCAAATATATATTCACTTAGCACAATACATATTGGGACATTTGCAATGATTTTGAAAGGTCTTTAATATCTTTTTTTCAGCAGAGAAGCTTCATGAAAACTTCATTATTCAGTTCAAACCTTTTTTGCTTGTTTGGCATTTTCCAGGACAAAGTTCTCATGCAAAACCCTAGACATAATCCACTTCTATCATTAATTCAGTATATCAGGGTGTTCTTGTTTAGGATGACTTCCAAGAAAGAGTAATTGAGAACTTCATGCTGAGTTGATCCAGCAGTGAAATTCTCAAATACTGCTGTAATTATCCATACTTCTGAGTATCCATTCATGGAAAACGTACTTTTCTCCAAGGTTTATATGCCTTTGGCTCCTTCCACTCCTCTCAAACAGGATTGATTAAAAGTGCTTCTGTTGAAGTAAGAGTTTATCATAGGTATTGCACAACTTGTGCACTATTTCTTTGTCAGTGTGTAAACTCTGTAGCAAAACTGTTAGAACTTTTTCCTGCAAGGAAAATGCACTGAGTATTTCAGATGAGATGTTCTCTTCTGTCATGCCAGACACAGAATTCACCAAACAGACTGGAAAACCTGCACTCTTGGGGTGGGAAAAGCCATGTTCACTGAAGGACATGCTATTTTTTGTAGGCAATAAATCACCTCTCAGGGTACAGTTAGCAACTCTTGGTTCATAGATATTCCTTAACCCCCAAAAGAAAATTCCCACTGCTACTTCTAATGCTTGTTTGTCCAAGCCTTGTGCAGGCATTTGCCACGAGCAAAATTTGGAGTAAATTCGCTACAGAAGAAATGTGGAATCAAGACTGTGTTGGTGTTTCTGTTCATCTTGAAGGAGGGAACCTTCTGCTGCAGATCTCAAGTGATGCTCGAGGGGAAGAACAGCATGTACAAGGAGGAGAGCCAAGAGCCTGCCACTAGAGAGAAACCCTGGGAACAGTGTCAAGGTAAGGGCCCTCACCAGCCACTCAGAAAATGCTTTCTTTGTGACTTTTGCTGCCCCATTTACCTTCTTCCCACGTCCCAACGTTTTCCTCATCCCATTTTGCACAGTGACAGGAAAGCCTGAGGTTTTACACAGGTTTCTGGAGACAGGAGCAAGCTTTCCAACAACTGCTTACCTTGCCTGAAAACAGCAGCTGGCTCACACCAGAGGTCCTGCAAGCCCCTCACCATCTCCTCTGGGGAGCAGCATGGGGGAACTTGGGGTGTTCAGCCTGGAGAAAAGGAGGCTCAGGGAGGATCTGATCACTGTCTACAACTCCCTGACAGGAGGCTGCAGCCAGGTATGGGCCAGTCTCTTCCCCCAGGTAACAAGCAATAGGACAAGAGGAAGACTCAAGCTGCACCAGGGGAGGTTTGTGTTGGATATTAGGGAAAATTTCATCACTGGGAAGGTGGTCAAGCATTGGAACAGGCTGCCCAGAGAAGAAGTGGTCACTATACCTGGAGGTGTCCAAGATATGTGTGGATGGATATGGTGCTTAGGAACACAGTTTAGTGCTGGGCCTGGCAGTGTTGGGTTAATGGTTGAACTGATGATCTTAGAGGTCTTTTCCAGCCTTAATGACTCCATGATTCTACAGCCCCTGTGGCAGAAACTCCCAGAAGACATACAGAAAAATGTCTCAAGTCAAACTAATTCTTCTCATGAAGTATTTTCCACTGCATTAGAGACTGGCAATAGAAGTTGTATAAAACAAGAATGTTTAATGGTATCCTAAGTTGATTATATTTTTGGTATTCTTTTGGCAGAAAGTCCTGCAATTTAATTAACTAATTGTGCTGCATGATAGAATTTTATTCACTTTAAACCTCTTTTGCTCCTTGTATTAACACAGTCTATAAATATTCCCCTCCTAAGAAGGTTGTCCATAACATTTGCCATGGAATAAACCTCAGCCACCTCCTTCCAAAGAGTTCTAAATTTATCTAGTTTATCCTGGCATGGAAGCAGATACATACAATTACTGACAAGACAACCACTATCAAACCCAACTGTTGTTACTGAGACTGAAATGCTTCCAAAAATTAATTATTTAAAATAATCCAAACGGTGCAAATATCCAAAGATCAGGCAGATCTATAAAACTTGCCTGTAGCAAAATCATGCAATTAGAATCATGCTCATAAGTGTTGCAGTCTTAAAACATTAATGGAAGGAGTTATTAAAATTGTATTTGATTTGCATTATTACAACACTGAATGCACTATGGAAAACTGAGTCAATGAGTGAGGTTCAGCACAAACCAGAGTCTTTTTATCTGAGTTGGAACTTTAAAATAGACCATGCTCAACAGTTCTGCCTGGATTTTCTTTAGTTTTATTGCTCTTCTAAATTGATGAGGACTCCTGTTTTTATATTAGAAATAGAAAATGAGGAGGAGGATAAGAAAATAGTTGTAGATAAAGACTAAAGAAAAGCAATTTGAGAACAAGAAAATCCTTCCCAAAGTAAGTAATTTTTATCAGAAATGAGATGTGTTGTTGTGATCATAACTGCCATCAGAAGCCCCAAGAATTGCAGGGTTTCTGTAGACAATCTAGGAAAAAGTTGGCCCAAATGTGGAACCAATTATAAAGAAATTCATGATTCTTAGTAAGAATTCCTGGTTTTATTTCCATTACAAATAGACTGTAATTTGTGGATCTCTGACACCTTTATATTGGGCACTTACCCTCCCTGACATGTTGATAAAATTACCTGTATCATTAGTGGGACATCACCAGCAAATCTGATGCACAAATATTGCCTTTAATACAGTAGGAAACAGAGTTTGCTAAAGTCAATGTAATTATTTCAATAATTTCCAACAGAATTAGGGATAAACCTGTGAGGGTTAAAATATATATATATTATATATAGCCACTATTACGAAGTGTAAGAAGGAATACAGGGAATTTTCTTTGCAGCTGAGATATTTTTAGGTTTTTTTATTCTTTAGAATCCCTGTACAGGCACGTCCCTCATGCACAGTTGTCAAAAATAGTGTTTAGGCATTTAGACTCGAGTTGATTTAATCCAGTACAGAAGTGTGCTCTAAATTTTTCAGGGCAGTGAAAATGTGTAAAAATGGTGTCTTCATGTTCAAAAGCTCCATTTCATTTAGAAGAACTGTGCCAATAAGTTAAATAAATGAGAGTATTTCTACTAAAAATAGAAATAATATCTTGTAGAAAAAATACTCTTTCTTCTAAACTTAAAATATATTTTAAAATCCAGTATTCAGATCCTTAGCAGGTGTAAATCATCACAGAAATTATGCTGTTAAACTTTACATGATATTACCAAATTGTCTTGCTGGTAATTAAGAACACCCTCTATGGAATAAGGACCAATGACAGGAGAAAGTATAAGTTGATATTGTCTCAGCACGCATAAGTGGTAGACAGAAATATTCATGTGCATAATCTTACACCTTCCCTACATGATACCCAGTGGGCTAAAGTAATATGTACAGAATTATCTTGGAGAAGGCAATTCTCAACAGAAACTAAAAGATCTTATGAGTTGTGTGTGTTTCTCATAATTATACATGGCAAAAAATAAAGATAAAACTAACAGGCATGCTCTCGGAAAATGTTTCTTTAAAAATGCTTCTTTAAACTTTCGGCATATTATACTCAAATGTTTTCCAAGCCCAAATTTTCTGTATTTCATTCCAAGAAAATCAGTATCCCTTTCTCCATTTGTTTTCATGGGTCTTTTATGTCTATAACATACAGCCCAGGAAAACCAATGTCACTCCTATTACTCAGGAAAGTAAGGAAGCTGTTCAGATCAAAGATGAAATTTCTGAATTTCTGGTGTAAATTTCAGGGGAAAGGCCACCTCTGAATTCAACAGACATTTCCACAAAGAGCCAAACAGCCACTCTGTCTTCTATAACGGAGCATTTTCCAGAAACAAACTTTTCTTTAAAATGCAAGGGCTCTCCTTCCTCAGTAATAAACATGAATCTCTTCTGATTCCTGTGAAAATTATTTTCAACAGCTTCCTTAAAGAGATGTCCATTATGAGCAGCAGAGGCTCAGGGCTGGAATTTCAGGTGTTCATGGAACATGCTCTGACCTATGTGCTCAGTTCATGACTCTCCCCACTATGCTTTGGGCTTTAGAAATCACTTTTCTTCAATTCTGCCTAAGTTACTGTGAAGATACAAGGCCTAAATTCAATGTAACATGATGTTACAGCCATATAACATCAGCATACAGCTGATGACCAAGTCCCTGTTTTCTCATTTTGGATAAAAAAGGTCAATATTGTTTTTACTATCACCCCCCAAAAAATATTTTGAAATACTCAACTGAGAGAGGATAATACAGTACATAGTGGTGAATGATGCTTGGAGGCATGTGTTTAAAAAGTCCTATTAGTGCAGAGTAACCAGAATCATGATGTCATAAACATATGACATATATTTATAAAAGGCCAAATATATTAAGACCAAAAAATATTCTGTATAGATTACTTGTGGACATCCTTATGGCAGATACTGAGGCATATTCTAAATTCTAGCAGGAATCAAGAAAGAATTAGGCATATATGTATATATGGGACGAGTTTTGATCTCATATAAAACGAAGAAAGCATAAAATACTGTGTATCAGAGGTCCCCTGAGCAAGAACTATTATCTAGGCATCAACTGCAAACACATTATCATCAGAAGACTTACTCCAAGGTATGAAAAAAATCCACTAACAGCAGGAAATAGAAACATTTGAAAGCTCCTCTGGAAGCCCTCAGAACCGAAGCAGGATGCCTCTGTGTGAGGCAGGCTCCAGCAGCACGGTCCCTCCAGGAGCTCTGAGCTGGCACTTTCCTCATCTTGGTGGCTGCACACTCCAAGCAGGGACATGCTGAATATTAGCATCTTTCTGAAGCTGCTGAATGTGTGAGGCTCTTTTTTTAACCTCTTGGTATCCATCTCCTCGTGGAAGAGTAGTTTTTTTCCTCATTAATACAGAACTTGCAAGTAAAACATCACCTGCTGTAATGCAGGAGGAATTTTGTACAGAGGGAACATTCTGTGTCCTGCCCACCAAATGACAGGCACAAGCAGCTCCTTCTGCATGCCCCCAGTGATCACATCCCATTTTGTGCACACTGGAGCTTTTCAAACCTCCAGAGTTCTGCGTTTAGCAAAGCAGATGTGCAAATGGAGATGTGGGTGACCTCCCCTCTGAGAAGCAGGCCTTTGACACACATTACTCCCCTGCTGACAGCACCAGAAGTGTGGATCAGTTGGCATTTCACACCTGCAACTAATGTAGAAGTTGTAACAATATGAGTGAGCATTAGGGAGAGAAGGGATCCTCTGGACATAAACCAGCTCTACTTAACAGGAAAGGTGCAAATCCACATTATGACTCAGGATATGTATTAGCTGCAGCCCTTCTTTAACCTAGAAAGAAAGAATTATGTCCAAGGGAACTTACCTCAAAGAGTTTCTCTTTTCTCAGGCAGAAGTGATGATTAGGCTAAAACTGGCCATTTGTTTTATCTCTGGGTCGGGAATAGACATTTAGACCCTGCAGCTTCAGCTGTCTTGGCTCAAGTTCCTGATCTACAATAAATAGCTCTTCCAATCAATAGAGCGCTGAACTTGGAGTAGAGCCGAGGACCTTTCCCGGCAACTTTGGCCTGGACTGAGCTGACCTGGTAAATCTGCAGGGTTTGGGGAGAGATCTCACTGAAGATCCCAAGTTCTCCAAGTCTTCTCTGCCTTGGGAACTCTGTGCTTCCAGTTAGGCTGCTGGGGACAGGAATTAGAACAGCTTTTCACGTTATTTTCTCGTTGGTGACAGATGCTCTGCACTGCTCCTTGGGCTTTTTGGACTTTCCTAATGCTGCAGCACATATCCTATAACTCCCATCACTGCTCAAGGCTCTCTTCACTGAAGCAGCTCTAACAACTGCAGAACATTTGGGGTTGGATGAAATCTCCCATTTAGGAGTAGCCAGTCTTGTTGGGTAGACAGAAAGGTACCACCATCCTTTGTACCAGCATGGTCTAGCCCTGGGAGCTCATCTCCTCTGGGTGAGTTCTGGAGGTTTCTTTGCCAGTGTCTCAAGGTGGCTGCTGTGATCCCTCCCTACAGCCTGATGCCTTCTGCCTTTCCTCCTGCCTGAGAAATGTCCCAGCTGTAAATGAGCAGTTTCAGTTCCTCCTGCCAGGGTGGGAAGGGGTTGCAGCAGCACCTCTCCCCTTGAAAAGGCAGGGTGCAAGCCCCACCAGGACGGGCCCCTGGGCTGTTACGTGACATTCAGCTTGAGAAAGGAAACCGGTTTGTCACCTCTTGCTTAACGGTGTCACCTCAAGGCAGAGCTGAGGAGCACCTATGGGCACGAGAGATAAGATTGCATTAATAACACTATGTTCATCTTGTTCTGAAGATCATGGAATCATTGGGTTGAAAAAGACCTTAAAGATCACCTAGTTCCAAGATATTCTACTTTCCAGCCTCAGAATGTGATACAACATTAAAAATGTGGTGAGAGTCTCACTTACATAAATGTCAGTTTATAGATTCTCCTACCAAAGAAAGTAAAGCATCTCTCCCAACTCATCTCCCTGATTTCTCTTAGAAGATACAACAGCTCCAAAGGAGATGAGAGCTGTCACCACCCATGACCCCTTGGCCTGAGAACTGTATGAAAGCACAGAAAAGGTGTTCTTAATCCAGAATAACATAAACTGCAGATGAAGTATGTGTGAATACTTCTGTGTCAGGTGATTGTGTGTATGGACTCTGCAAAATACATTTTGGATGTAGTTCAGAATAGTAGTGCATAAAATTCAAAGTTGCCAGGAATATTAAAACAGGTGGGAAGGGCACAGAAGAGACAAGAGAAATTGTAGGAGAAGGCAGGAAAAAAGGAAAGATGATAGATGTGGAGATAGCTAAGAGGATGACAGGTGTGACAGGCAGGATCAGGAAGAACAAATCCAAATGGTCCATAGGATGGAAAAATGCCTCTCTGGCACCTTTAGTTTGTTTTTCTGCAGTGGTGTTACAGTTCTTTTTCTACTGCTACTACAAATGCAGCACTGAAGTTCTCCTGATTAGTTTTTTCCCCCTGTGTAAGATGTCCTTTATGCTGTGATGAGATCATTTGTGTATTAGTTCATTTTAATCTTTTCAGAAGGAATCCAGGAACTGCGGTGAGGTCATGACTGCAGTAATGTCTAAAAGGATGGTTTTATAGAGGAGGGGAGAAATATTCCCCTCATTTAGCAAAACTGTAACAGAATTTGTGGCTCTCAGGTGTGTTGGATAAGTTAAGGTTTGGGGGTTTTTCTGTTGTACATGTTTGCAGAAGACAGCCTGCTTCATCCTCTTGTTTTTTCCCTAAGTATTGCAAAAATCTATTAAAGGTTGCAGACAAAGCACCCTGTTAGAGCTCCACCTGAACAACCCTCTAGCATCATCCCAACCCATGGCACCTCCCTGTCTTACAGTCAAGAGCAGGGTAAAAAACCTCAGACTCCTCTGATGGCCTGAGTGTCCTCACATTAGACCTCCTGTACCATTGAGAAGGCAGATGCCTGACTGAAAACATCCTTGTTCCCATCTCTTTTAAGGAGAAAAGTCCTTGGGGCATCCCCCAGGGCCATGATATCACTCTTTAATATGACCTATTTGTGCCTCATGGATCAATGGAGCAATGTCAGGCATGAATTTGGACCATGACATTCCAGGCAATGACCCAAAAATAAAAGTGATAAAATTTCACTGTTATTCTGATTTTCACCTCCAGTCTTTTCTGCTCTCTGTGGAAGTGACAAGACTTAATGATTTCATTCTGAAAGGTCTCTGGATGGATTCAGTACTGGAAAAAGACATGTGTCCATTCCAATGGAATCAAGTGCCTTGCTTTGCCATGGCCAATGTATTATATTTTAATGTGTTCTAATGAACTTTAAAATCACTCCCCAGCATGCATTGGTCAGAGGAGTTATTCTGAGTGTGCCACTGGATCCTTGAGATCATTCCCTCTGGATCTGTTGGATCAACAGCTGAGTGGTGATAACAAATCCACTGCTACTTTCCCCTCTTTGCTAAGTGGATTTGTGCATACTGAGAGTTAACCTGCTCCTCTTTTAGCAACTTCAGGGCATTAGCAACATGCTCAAAACCAGTTCCCCTTTCATATCTAGAGACCAAACATCTTGGATGATCCATGGGACACAGAAGACACTTAGGCTTAGTTTTGCTTCAGGGGTTTAAGAGATTGAGTTACCCAGAGAGGAGTGGGAGGTTAATGGTGCTGGTTGATGGTGACAGGGACCTGTGTGCTCCAAACCCCATCACAAGCAGAGAAGAACCCACCTCTACACACTACTAATATGCATAACTATGGAAAGTCTTTTAAATAAAAAAGACTAATTAATAATGCTTAGTGGTCTAGGTGTCTAAGTATGAATTGTCAGGGATTTCTGCAGGCTTAGGGAGGTGGGGAAATGGGTTAACATCGCATTGTTTCAAATTACAGGGTTTTAGATTGTTTCAAACGAGAGGCAGAGAGGGTTTCCACGCCAGATTTCAGGCGTTTGTTCTCTTTTATTTGTACTAAAATTTCGGCTTCAGCTCACATTGTCATTCTACCCAGGCTGCTTCCCAGACCAGCTAATTTGTCTACCTGTGTCCCATTTTAGGCCTTGGCTTTAATTTGAGGATGATTCCTGCTAATACCAAAGACTGGATAGAACATCCATTAAAAGTCTACACAGCAATTGAAATGGAAAATTCCAAAAGAAACCCTATTAGAGTTTTTCTCCATCAAATCAACATTACAGACTTCTTATGCATTTCTTAATTAGACATTGATATTAACTGGACTGTTGCATGATTTAAATCTAGCTCTTAATCTCAGCTATTCTATGCTGCTGTAGTTTTTATGACATCCAACTAGCGACTGCTTTATGCATTAATCTATCTGGAAAACCACCTTCACATTTTTTTTGTCTTTTTTTAGAAGAATAAAGGCCCCAAGAAGGAAATGAAAGCTTTTGGGTTCAGCCATTAGTAATTTTCTGCTTAGTATTTGAAAAATTGCTTATTTTAATTGCTTCATAGAAGAAAAAGATATCAAAGCTAACGTTCTTTCTCTCCAAACTTTGTAATTATTTCTCTCAGACTCTTATTTGAAATGCCTTGAAAGGATTTTCATTGAAATGTAGATTTCTTCTCTTTCAAAAGTACTTTTATTCCCCCGTGCTTCTTTCCCTTTTTTTTTCCTAGTGACTTCCTCTCTAGATTTAGAGTAAAAACATAGTCTCCAATGTCTGGACACTGCAGCATGTGTCACACAGATGTCCCTAAAGTGACATCTTCTTTAAACCTAACCTTCCCATGGCCTATAGACTGTGCTGACAATTGCCTTAGGTCTTAGTCTGTTACCCTTGGGCTTCCTCCAGGGATAGTGAAGAAAAGTCATAGGTGTTATGGGGGTTTGCTCTATCAGCCTCTACTCATTCTGAAAAGTATTGTGTGATTTGCTAATTAATATCACCACCAAAATTAGGAATCTAATGGAAAAATTCTATAAATACAAGTGAGGGTGTCAGTGAGCTGAAGCCAAGGCACAGGTGAGCCTTGTAAAGTTTTGAGTTCTGTTTCCAGCAGTGTAAACCCTGAATATTCTAATCCAAAAGGGAATTTGCTAACCAAACCCTGTAGTTAATTCTGCATTCTATTTAAATGTCAGCAGCACAAAGCCTCAGGATTGTGTTGGCCTCCACAATAATCCTTGATACCAATACAGCAATAGTAGCAAGAAGTTCTTTATTTCACCTATACATTTTCAGAGAGCATTATTTACTAATAGATTATGATCTGGTCAAAATGATCTATACATTCATTACAACTGGAGTGGGCTTTCATAACTCACAGGACCTAAGAATGAGGCAAAACTCACATCTGTTTATAGCGCTGCAATTCTGCTCAGCAAAAAAAGGTGAAGAGAAAACACTGTCCTAAGCACTTGTGGTCTGCTCTGAGTCCCAGGTGATTTCTCGTGGCAGCTCACAAATATCTTTAAGAGCCTCAGAAGAGAGGGGACCTGGCTGCCTCACAGACACCTCAAAATACAGTTGTTCCTTTGCAAATCAGCCACCCCACAAGCCTCGTGCAGCCGTGGCTGAGGTTATCTCCCAGGGGGAATCTTCCCGCTTGGAACAAAACATTTGGAGAATAGAAGATTGAAATGAAGCTAAAGTATTCTCAATATCAGATTTTGCACACTTTTTTTTTTTTTTTTTTTTTTTGCAATTGCACAAAAGGAAGAAAGAGAATAAGAAAATGAGTTAGAGGGAGATGGAGAGAGAGATGGTCTATTAAGGAAAGCTACTTTTTTACTCTCTGAATTTACAGCCCTGATAGACATCTTTTTTCAAAATTACTCATTTTTTTATATTCAGATCCTACGGCTCTCAGTACTGGGTCCTAGATTTGTCTGGACAGATTACCCTCTTATTTCCACAATGAAACTTAATTATCCTTTTTATGTCTTCAGATGCTTCCAGTTATTTCCTGAACTGTTTCTGGGGACAGAGAGCAGCTGATGGGTCAGTCAGTAAAGTAAATACTGTGCATCCCTACTGTTTTTAAGGTAAAACCTCTTTGACCCCAGGCCTTTTTAGAATATTTTGAGGGCTAGTACATGTAATTTGCTCAGATCTACATTTTCTGAGCTTTTTTTTTTTTGTGACTAGGCAGAGACTCCTCATTTTCTCACCACCTTCCTGTGTATTACTTGGAAGCATCTAAATGTGACTAACTCACCTGGAATCCGTAGAGGGATATTTGAGTGCGTCATTCTCTGAGACAAGAATAACTCCTCATGAAATCCAGGGTGGAAATGACTGCATGGTTTCAAACACCCTTCCTGTACCCCTGCTGCTGCAGCAAGAAGGAATGCATCTGAGTACTTAAAGCCTAAATGAATAAATAAATTGGTTCAAAGCAATGGTAGGAGCACAGAGGGGAAGTTGCTGGTATTGAATTGTTACTGGACTTTAGGACACTCTGTAGGTTTTATCTCTAAAGAAACCTATAACACTGTCACTACCTTCTGCCTGAGCAGAACTAACACAGAGCAGTCAACATGAAATGTCACCTAACCCAGGACCTGCAAGTACTGAAGAGAAAATTCTAAGGAGTATCCATTCAGATTCTGAGAGTTATTTTTTAGCTTTTCTCTTTTTTTTAAGTCTCTGTTGTTCAAATTAGAAAGCAAAGAAGTGTTACAACTAATTAAAATATAAATTGGGGAGAGAAAATCACCCAAATCATCAGGAAGTAGAGATGGGGCACGACTGGGCATGTGTTATAGAATCCTTTATGAATTAAATGCTAAATCCTAAAGGGCTGACCTGGCAAAACAACATATAATTAGAGCAGGTGTTGTTGTGGTACACATTTTACTGGGTTCAACAAGTAGTGGTCAAACACAGTTTAACTAGGCTGGGGTGAGCAACAGACTTTGTATGGACTTTACATATTTTATAAACCCCACATTAAACAAAATCTCTCTTACCCTGGCACAGTATTCACACTGCAGTCACATCTCTGCATGGAAGTTTCTTCTTCCAAGTCCAACTTGTGACCCCAGCCTGAAAGCAGGAACCAGGATGGTTCAGTATCACTGAGTCTGTCATACCAAAACCAGAAATTAAGATGTCATTGTGGTATAAAACACAAGTTTCTCTGTCACACCCAACCTACATTTTCTCCAGATGAGTTCATCATACTCACTTTCCACTATCCAGAGAGAACAGATAATCTGTTTCCTATAAACACAATAAAGAGTGCTTCAAATGACATGGCACTTTTTCAATTCATCATTTGGGCGATTCAAAATAAGTGTGAAAAGAAAAGATGCTGAAAGCAACAAGCAGCAGGAGCCCAGGGCTGAAGGCCTCAGGAGGCTGAGTTCCCATTTTTGCTGTTGATGGATTCTCCCATCTCAGACCTGTCACCTGAACCTTCAGCCTGGCTGTATTTACCTGTTACTCCACAGGGTCCTGCAGCCCTGTGTGCTGCACAGCCAGCACAGCAATAAACTGGGTCCTGATCTCATCTCTGCCCTCACTCCCTGCAACTGGAAAAGGAGTGATAAAAAATAATAATAAGCCCAGAATAATTATGTATTGTCTTTATAGTGAAACAGGCCTTGAGCATTGTGAGATCTCCACTGGGAGAAGTCCCATTTAAAAAATCTCCCTGGCATAAAAATGAATTGGATCCTGTTACATGAATGGCCTGCATTTACTATTCTTTTCACTTACCTTCTAGTCGTTCATTTTCTGAGCTGACCTGTGCCTCTTCCCCTGTTGTCAGTGGGAACTGGGTAACAAGAACTTGCTGGGAATGGAGTGGTAAATAAATAAACAAAGGCAGAAAAAAACCTGCTGACTTGGTAGATGCACTATTACAACCATGATGTAAAACTATCAAACAAGTGCAACTTCTGAATGTCTCATGAGTCACATCACAGACAGTAAGGGAGGAAAGTGAAAGACGATTTTAATCAGTGATTAAGAATTTGGAACAACACTGGATTTTCATATCATAGGAAATTCAGGGCAAGTCTGGGTTGAATTCTTGTTCTGAACCAGATATTCTTCTTCCTGAAGCCATCAATCACTGAAACCATTATCTGTAAAAAGGCAGCACTTGGACTACCCCAATAGCAATGACCACTCTACTATAACCAAGAAAATCAGTCAGCTTCTTGGCTCTGGGGTAAGGAAAATATTTGGACACTTCAGGAATACTCATTTCTCCTCACAAGAGCCCAACACCTCTAAGTGTGATACCAGGGCTACTTGATTCATCTGTTTCAATTTTGAAGCTCTTGGGAAAGGTAACACTTCACAAGTGCTGCACTGGTCTTGCCCCAAGGAGATGGACAAAACAGCAGGGTAGAGGCAGAAACACCACAAGTAACCTAAGGGATGTTTTCTTGGGAAAAGGGGAGATTAATTAAAGGGGAAAATCTGCTGGTCATTAAGTGTCCTGGAGCAACTATTGTGACACTGAAGCAGTGAGCTTCTGTGTGGCTTTAAGACATCTGCCCTAAGGAAACGTTTGCAATTGAAACTGTGTCCTCTTTTTCCCAAGTCTCCGATTCCCATGGCCAGCAGTTCCCTTGCTAAATGAAACGCTTCTTTAGGGAGACTGGCTGGCCCCAGGGATTGGTAATGCAATATAGAGCCTTTCATCTCTCACCCATGAACCCAAGTCAAACAGAGTTTGGTAAATGGCCAATAACCCCTACCACTCCGGGGCTGTTTGGTGACCTGTGCGAAATGAGGAGGGTCATCTCTGTGTCTGTTTACTAGAAGGCAAGTGTCAACTTCACCATAAAAAAGGACACAGTTACTACTCATTATCACCCAATTTAACATTCTGAAGACAAGAGAATGAGCCTGGAAAACTCAGCCATCTTCTGACCCAACGATGGCGGTCCCAGTACATCAGGGCTTGAAGAACATTAATGAGGACAGTTGCATTGTAGCAAACCAGGCTGTGCCTCTCCTGCCAAGAAGAAATCCATGTCTGAGCTGCTCTCAGCTGCATGTGATTACAGTCCTTCCCAGACCCACATGGAAATCCACAGGATTCAGTCCACTCTTCAGGTGCATCAGGCAGCAAAGCACAACCATGAAGTTACAGAATGCAGCAGACCTCTGCAAAGCTGCATTTATGGTCTTAAATAGGCACAGGCAAACTTGCATAGGGACCAAGAAATCCAGCACTGATAGAGTTAATGTGCTGAGAAGCCCTGCACTGGAAGGCTCTGTTCCCTCACCCATCATGAATATAGTGTTCTGGTTACCAAAATAGCTGTATTTGGAAGGGTTGAAGGCCAGAAGCTCACTGCAGTACCCACTCTTGCCCTATGCACTGCTCATTTTAAGGTCAGACCTTTAGCATCAGGAATCTGTTAGAAGAAAGAGGAATCGCTTTAAAAGTTGTTGCCACTCTGGGGATTACCCTGGAAGGTCTGAGAGGGTAAAGGAAAGGGCAGGGGCAGATAAACACTTGGCCACATGAAGAATCAGCTGCCCCTAAATTTCAGTACATCTGCATAAACCTCCCAAAACTTCAGCCAGCTTACATTTCCTCACAGTGTTCCCAGTCACCACTCTCATTTTGCAGCCCTCCTTATGCCACAGCCATGCTAACGCTGTCATTGTCAGCTGAGTTACTGTTTAATCCCTCCTATCTTGATTAATTGCATTAAATTGGTATACCTATGTTAATTAAACAGAAGATGGCAGAGGCAGCTTTTACTTCTTGTTCTTTTGTGTAGATCATTTCCCAAGGCTTCACAGGCTGTGGAAAAATAACAATACAGACACACCACACATCATATTTCAGCACAGCTGATAAAGCTATTTTACTCATACAGTGGTCCATGATTCTTTTAACATATCACAGTATAGGTTTAATTACCATACTGCTGCTGCATGGCAGCTCTTCTCGCTTTTCCTTTTTTTTTTTTTATTTGTATTATTTGCAAGTCATAATCATGTTTTCCTGTCATCCCCGAGCAATGTGCATGCGTGCGTACAGGCAAATGCCAAGCCTGGAAAGGAAATTTGATGCGTGTCCATGAATTAGAGTTTTCAAACTTTGGCTGAAGATTAGTACATGTAAACATAGCTCTGCCCCCTTCATCTTGGATAATTGGTCACAAATGCTACTTGACACTTCTCAAATCAGACACTTTACATACTTCTGAGCATAGCTGAACTTTTTTGGCAGGAATTAATTTGCTTTGCAACTTAGCTGCTCATTCCTGGCCCGATCCCTGCTCCAGTGATTTCAGGGCAATGTTCTGCCAGTGTGAGGAGCACAGAGGCAGGACAGGATCTGTTTGCTAGCACAGACGAGCCCGGCTTTGTTGACTCCCTCAGAAAAACAATTACTGCAGTTAATGTTCTGCCCTTTGCCAGCCTTGATTAACGTCGGGATTTTTACCTTCAGGTTCCTCTTTCTATTCCAATTACTGAGCAAGTTACAATGCACCAGGGGACATCTCAAAAGAATGGAGAAGGCAATGTAGCATCACCAGAAAATGCAACTTCTGACACACCAAGACCCTCCTACCAAGCTTTATGGGAGATGGTTACAGACACCATCCAAGGAGACCTTCTGACTTTTTGTCCTGCACTTCCTGCAAACTGTGCATGCTCCAGCAGAGAAGGGAAATCCATTTCTGGAGTAGTGATGGAGTTTGAAGCAGGCACAGAATGTCATGCTATTAAAGAGCCCCCTGTTTGCTCTGACAGTAGAGCACTTTACCCACCGTGCAGCAGTGCTGTGAGAGCTGAGCAGACCATATGCTCACCTACAAGGGCTGCCAGGTCTCTGGGAGCATTACTGTGCCTATTCCAGGAGGAGTTTGGGGCTAGAGTGCATTCCATAAAGGATTTCACTAGGAATTTTGTATGTTATCTGGTGATTTATTCCTGTCCAATCTCTGGACTAAACAGCAGTTTACCAGCATCTTCGTGTAGATCTGTGAATAACCAGTGGAAAATCTCACTTGTCCTTTATTCATTGGGATGTTGGTAAGCTATAGCATATTAAAAATATTTGTCAGTTTGTTCTTCTCAGCTATCAAGTGGGGTATGTGCCAGCATGGCCTCCTCACACTGGCTGCTTCACCCAGAAAATGGAGAGAAAATAAAGAAACAATGTCTGTTCTAGAAGAGGGTGACCATTTACATGAGTTATTTTAGGATTATTGCCTTGCTTCCAACTACAACTAAATCTGTAAATTAGATTGAGCTCCTACCTGCAGAAGCAAAGGGTGGAACTTTGTGCTGTGCTGAGGGTGCAGACCATGAGAAGAGCAAATCCCTGGTTGTGCACTCGTGTTGCCTTGGTTCTCAGGGCTTCATGCAGCTCAAAGCACTGATGAGGAATAGCCAAGACAGAATCAGTCCCCACCATGTTTCTCTGGCCTCTGGTCACTTGTGCCATGACCAAGAGCTGAGCCACAGCCCAGGGCCAGGGAACCAGCTGCATCAGCCATCTCCCTGAGTGCTTGCTCCCCACACTTTCCAATCCCAGTCTTGTGATGGTTCATCCCTAGAAAAGAAGAGGAGCTCATGTTATCAGAAATATTATATATATATATATATATATTCACTGTGGAGAAGCAATAAGTGCCCCAGAGTTGGCCATGGAAAAATTCAAGAAAAGACACTGCATGTTAGTATGTCTTGAGTTTTCATAGATTCGTACCTTAAAATAAACAACTTGAGTTGTATTTTACTTCCTCCTGTTTAACTCTGATATTTGAATCACTGTGAGAGTGGTGGGTATGATATTGGCAACAATTGGTCAAGGTATACAGCACAGCTCTAAAGTCTGAGCTAAGGAGGATGCTTGGTTTCCATTACTATTATCTATCACTATAAATTTAGCTTTCAGGTCCTAGACATTTTAAAATAACATGTCTAGTGTTAGAATAGGAGACTATCAGAAAAAGTGAATTACAGGTTACAGGCTTCCAGTATTTTCAGTAAAAGAACTATTACCGTAATTACACCTGCAGAGTACTCATTTATGTTGTTATTAGGGGAAAGGGATGGTAGAATTAGGATTTATGGAAAGAAAAACATTGCAGAAGGGGAGCTAAGTTATTTAGGTGGGACAAAGAACTGTGATGGCTCCTGGTCACACTTCTGCTTTCAGCACGTGGAGTCACCACGTGCATGTGGACCTGCAGTGTCCAGGGATTGGGGTGAAACCGCTATAAATCACCAGTATCTGGCACAAATGGAAATAAATCTAAGCCCACAGAAAGGCCCAGCCTCACACTCAGCCCCAGATTGGAGCTGATACCTTTTTATACCATTCGACATCTCCATGGTCTTTGCTGGGTGCAAATGGGAATTGACCAAGTGACTCCATGAGCTGGATTCTTCAGAGACAAAAGTCCTTCCCCATCCTCAAAGATGATACCCAGATTCCTGAACATTTGAAATGAGACTAGAATAAGGAAAAACAACACTTTTCTTTTCAGGGGACAGGTGAATCTCCATTTTGACTTGTTTTGTGGACAGGACTAAGTGGCCATTATGAGTCCATAGGTACTTGCTGGTGTAAATCCACTCCTGGATCACCTCCTGGATGTCATTACTTAAAGTCAGCAAACTCATGCTTCAGTGGCTGAAGATTTACTTGCTTAATGCCTGGTGTCATCAACAAATTCAGGCTGGAAATGACATCCTACTTGTCTAAGCTAATATACAGCCTTGCACTGTTCTTGTTTCCCTTCCCATTCAAACTTATGGCTCAGTGTTAGTGTCTACCAAAAACCAACATTACAGCTGAAGAGAATGAAGTGATGAATGAATATGAGGTTTGCATGTAGGTAATTAGAAGTCCGGCTGGGTAGATCACATTATTTAATGTATCATCATTATGTTTGTATTTTAAATGCATTTAAAATATATTGTTTCTTCTATTACTCCATCTCTTCAGCGCTCTGACTCCAGGGATGAATCATGCTGTGTGTTTTGGTAGGGATTTGTTTTCTAAAATATGATGAAACCATGTGGATCTTAAATCATTGCTGTAATAAGTTAGTAAGTTGTCCCTACTTGAGGAAACTGTTGTGTCAGGAGTAAAAGTCCTTGTTTGGCTGCGCTGCAAAAAGCAGGATAATATTTAATTATGACAGTTGAAACTCATCTCCAAGTGCAGACAATATTGATTTGTTCTAATATAGAAAAGGTGGAATTAAAAAGCTAGTTTATTTAGAAATATACTTATTCCTAAAAATGTCTGTTCAGCTCATTTTTAAATTTGATTTCTTATCCCAGGTGAATTACACTGCATTTCTGAATCTCAAGAACTGCCTGTGCCTGATAACAGCTGATCGAAGTACCAGCATAATTCAGTTGTTTTGATTGTAAGATTTTTGTTTGCTGCTTTATTGGACAATGGTGTTTGCAAAAGAAAGGTTAAGAGCACCAGAGCCAGAATTACAGCTCACAGCTGGTGCATGAGACTTACTGTTAGGACAGGACCACGGTCTATAAGGTCAGTGGCAAATGCTACCAGCTAGCAGGAAAGATCAATGTCTGGTTCTGAAAAAAAAAAACAGCAAGGAAAATCTGTGCCAGTGTCCCAGCATGACAAATGAATTGGGCAAATTGAAGATAATCATGATCATTTAATATTCCACAGCTTTACAACTTGATACTCTGTGGACAAAAGATCAGAAGTCTGCTGAATCCAAAGTTTTGAATCTTTGGGTCAATATGCTTCTCATGTCTTCGACGTTTAGTTTAATTTAGGAGGAAACAGTTCTAAGCTAAGATAAGATCTGAGACAAAATTGACGTGGACTCACAACATGGCCTAACATAACAATTTAATCTATCCTGTGCTTCCCCTGAAAGAAGGCTTAATAACTGTGGTATGATTTCACCTGCTGCTTCTAACATTTGCTCATTCTTTTTCCTGAGCAAATTTGGATTATCAGATGGTGAGCAGCTTTGTTCATGGTAGACAAACTTGAATTCATTTAGGATTAATAACAATAGGTTCAATCTTGGATTCAATGGCAGTTCTTAATGAATGGAGTCTTTGGAAGACAAATGTTTGTTTGTGTTAAAAGAGAAATAATTAATTCTCCATTTTTCTGGGTATGAGGTGATTATAGGACATATCACAAAATATTTTCCCTGTGTTTCCAGCCCTGGGTATAAGAACTGCAGGAATGTTCCCCAGGCCCCAGCATTGCAGATATGAGCTATTTTGACCTTGTCATTTCAAAATCCGACGTTTTGCAATGAATTGTTTGGTGTGAGGAAAAAAAAAATGTATCTCTTACTCACAGTACTCTCAGGTCCTCCTGGTGATCTGATGCAGGACAGTGAGGAGAGAGGAAGGTCCGCGATCCATCAGCAGCCGTGGGTCAACACAGGGTTACTCGGATGAAGGAATCAAGGCTTCCTTGATCCAAGGTTAGATCTGGATTTTGGCCCAATCCTCACCACTGTCTTAGACATGGGCATCTTCCAAATTCCTGTGGGAAATCCCACATTCTTCACCACTGACCCTATCTCTTGGGAAGCAGCCGGAGCGCACGCGACCAGCGTGCCCGGCTCGGAGAGGCTGTGCTGCCCAACACCCGGTACCCACTGACCTCAGGAGAAATTAACAGGCTTCAGCAAATGTACCCTGCGGGCAATTTTACCCTGGAAAAACATCGCCCACATTGCTAGAGTTTAGGACAACAAATTAGAGCTTTTAATATGCACTGGCCGCTTTTTTTTTTTCCCCCCCATCCCCACACCATCACCATCCCCCCTCCCAGCCCAGTAACATCCAGTTGCTTAATTCCATTTGAAATCACCCGGGTTAGGCACCTAAATAATCTTGTCCTTCATGCCTGTCAACATCTTGAGGCACCTAACCACCTTTAGAGATGTGGTGTGAAAGCTTGTGAACGATGCAATCGAGGAGGGAAACAAAAGACAAGTATCCCTATTTGCTGCCCAAGAATCCACAAAGAATGCTGCTTCAGCTCTGCTCTGATTTCTAATTAGATTATGAGTGATGTAGGACTCTGAAGCCAAGCTGGAGTTTGTGCTAGCACTTTGCATGTATGAATGACAAAGGGACACCACTTTCATATTGATTTAAGCAAGCCAGTGGAAGAATGTTTAAACATCAAGTGCTTGATGTCCCAGTTTGCCAGAGCACCTGGAAATATCAAATTAATTCCAGGTGTTCTGCCATTAAGACAGGCTTGCTGCTTTTACGGCCACACATACAAAATGTGGCTCCCAGTTCCACAAATAAAACCAGAATGGTTTCTGCTCCTAATGCCTCGATAACTCCGACATATTGCAAGTTCTGGAAAGAATTTTAATCTACACAGTTTTTTTTTTAAATGGGGAGGGGAGCGAGGGGGGAAAGATTTTAAATATGCTGCATACAATTTGTGATGGTCATCTCTAAAATGCAGCTCCATTATCCTTTTCCATTTGGAATGAATGAGGCTAATTAATTTCAGGCCATACTTGATGAGGTCAGCACCATACGAAGGGTGCGTGCTAGACATTGCTAATCTCTTTCAGCTGAGAGTGATGAATTAAAGATGAAGCATTCCTTTGCAGGCCTAATTTAGAATGTATATCAAAAACCTACAGCAAATAATACTATACCCTACAACAAAGGAAAACTTGTTCTCTCAGGCTCCCATGTAGGGTTGATTTTAAAGGCATTTTCATTTCGCTTTGGAATTCCAGCTGTGGATGGGTGAAACAGTTCAGAAAATTCAAGCTTTCTCTCTTTCTATTGCTTTTATGGACAAAAGTAGGCAGGGGGGCTAAGGGGAGAGAGAAACTGGTCCGTGTTTGATCCTGTATATCCTGTGATTCTGACTGTACGCTCGGCATTTAGGAAACCAAGTACCTGTGACGTGACACCCCCCGCAGCCCACACTCACATTTTACTGCTGGCCTGTTTTAAGTCTGAGGGGAAAGCAGTCAAGAGCCCCTTTTGGTTCAGCATCATCCCAAGAATGTTTTGTTGGACGTTGCAGGCTGGAAGCAGGATGGGTCCAGCAGTTCTGCTGGGTCACCCAGCCAGGACAGGAGCTTCCAAGCTCTCACAGAGCTGTAATTCACCCTAGGGATAAACACCTCCCTACGCGGAAAGGTCCCATCACATCTAGAAGTGCACAAGGCAGAACTGAATGGAACAAATCACTGTGAAAGCAACCATGTCTGGGAGCAGGACAAATTGCTACACAGCTCCCAAACTGGCTGGAGTTGAGGCTCAGCCAAGCTTTGCCACCTTTTCCTCAAGGCAAAGCCACCCACAAAGTCCATAGGGGTTTTCCCCACAGTGAGGGACTGCAGGATTTGGCCCTGTGGGCAGCAAGAAGCTGAATTGTCATTATGGTAAAGCAGAGATTTAGGAAATCTTAACACAGACTCGGAAGGAGACTGCAAACAATAGACCACCATCTTCCCCACCACTTCTCTGCTCAATACCTGGCACTTTCTTGGAATTCTTGACAGGTTGCTGCAGCGAGTCGAAGTTCCCAACTGGTGGCCATAAGCGGCTGCCGTCTTTGTATCCCAGTAGTCCTCATTAGAACAAAGCTGCTTCGAATTAAATCCAATCTACATGCCGAATCAATCTTTCAACCCTTTGATTGCTTCTGAAAATATTTATACTTCTTAATAATGCACATTTTGTCCCAAAGCCTGTGATTAAACCCAGACAAGGTCCGGAGAAGCCTGAAGTATATGTGGAAGGGGTTATTTTGGACAGGAAAAGAAAGATAAAGACACAGGTTTTTCCTATTGTGAAACCATTAGAGTGTATAAATCTAGCAATTGCAGTTGTATAAGCATCAGAGTGGGGTTGTAATAAATACAGATTGGAGTATTATAGTAACCAAATGGAGTTTATGGATTATGTTCACTAGTTCATATTTCTCAGCTACTACAACCTAACTAGCTTCATGCTGCACTCACCTCTGTTAATATTCCCTATTAATATTCTCTTTACGTGTTTGGGGGGGGAAAAAAAAGTTAGGATTCAACTGCTGCTCTGTGTAAAACAAATATGTTTAAAGAATCATGCCCTCCAAAGAAAAAAAATAAACATGGGGATGCTGCAAAGCGACTGTGTTCGAAGGGCACAGGCTGTGGCTGGCTGAAATCGGCCCCATTCTGCTGAAAGTTAATAACTTCCATCTGAGTGGAATCTGGTCCTAGTGCAGGGCATTCACTGCATAAAAATTGGGGTGTAAAAATGAAGAAAATAACTTCTGCTACCCCTTATCCTGGTAAATTTTTAGGGTGGTAAATAATAAGCTTTGGCTGGAGATGAGAAACGCACAAAGGCTTTGAAACTGTGCTGTGTGGTAAGCAGTGTATTATTCCCTTCTCAAAAAGCAGCATGCAGCACAGGTGAGATATGTGGAGATGAAGGGAAGGATGCATTCCTTGGCTAAGAAGTAACCCAGATAGGGCCAGATCCTCCAGAGTGGGGACCTGCCATCGATTAAAAAGGTGGTGGTGGTGGCTGGGGACGCAGATCAGATAAAGGCTCTGTACCTGTCTCCCTCCCTAAACACAAATGACTGCCCTTGTCTCTAATAAAAGGGAAAAATTGACGTTGGAAAACACGCCATGATAAATCTCCTTGGATAAAGTATGCAGTGCCTGGGTGGGAGGGAAAGAAATCCTAGAAAGTAAAAGTATGTAATGCTTATTTAATATCATTGTCTTCAGCAGCATCAGATGGTAAATGCAGGTAATATTCTTCAGGAGTGGGCTGGTAAATGCTTGTGGTAGTTTTGTTTGTGACAGTTTCCTTTTTCATAAAGGAGAGAAAGAAATAATTCTCAGTTAAAATATTATTCATTGACTCTTTCATCACATAGTTCATTACATTAAGCTGTAATTTCCTAAATATGTTGGGGGGTGGTATTATTATTGTACATATATCCTGAGTCATGATGGCTGTTTTGCATCAATGTATTATTTGGATGCTCAGTCCTTAAGGTAGAGAGAAGGGGGTGAGGGGTGTTGATCAGCACCATAAATAAGGAGAGAGCACAGATTGAAAAAACCCCTCGTAAATAGGGATGGAACCAAAATCTAATGGCATTTTGGATCAGGCCCCCAGCAGAACTCTGTATTAAATAACCAGCATTTTCTGACTATCTTCTATTGTTTGACAACCCAGGTTTCGCACTGAACTTGGAGTTAAATTCTGAACAGAAGGTTTTTGTATAGAAACTTTAAATCATATCCCTTCATGAACACACACACACCATCGAGGATATTGTCTTATTAAAGAGTTTAAGCCTAAAGGTGTATGCCTACTTTTAAAAGAAATTTTCTGATTGTAGATAACTGCTCAATTTGATTTAGTGTCCAATGATAGTGATGGGGTTGATAACTGAGCATTCATCGGTAATTCATCTTGTGCTAGTAGAAATTTACAGCAAAGCAGTGCTTTCCCAACACTGACAAGTCCTATTAATCTTCTTCAGACACATTTCAATAGGTGTCTCCATCTGTGCCCAACATCTAAACACTCTGGCATCACTGGGGACTTGGAGACACCTTCATTTCAGGTTACACTAGTGAAAATGTGATACTAGATTGTACTCTATTTTTAACCTAATTCTCTCTTTTCATTCAATTAGCCTTTCTTGCCTGCATTTTTCTACTCATGTGTAACATCCTTTTCCCAGGAATAGCTTAAAAATGAGATTTAGTTACTTAAAGAGACAGAATCTGCCAGGGCAAGAGCGACCAAGAGCTTAGTACAGAGAAGCAGAATAACAAAGCTCAGGGACACGGTGTGGAGACCGAATTGCCAGTCACCAAACGCGTCCTGAGCAGCATGCCCACAACATTCCCCTCCTGATGCACCTCTTGCAGGCACCACTGGGTCAGGACAGCTCTGAAACTAAACACCCCAAAACTGAAAACAACTGCAGGATGTTTGGGTGTTGAAATTCCCCAACACCTCTGTCTGCTCATGCTGCACAGGGATCCCCACCATCCATCCACACTTCGCTTTACATATACAACTAATGCACGAACAAACACAGAGCAGTCAAATTACAGCAATAACATTTATGGCTGGATTATGTTCCAACTTCCTCACTTATTATTAAAAGCGAGTAAATTGTGAAGCACATGGAAGAGGTAGGGTGCAAATGCAGGCGAATTTCCACTCTGAACCAAATGTTGTTTTTTCACTTTCAAAGCTGCGATGAGTTTGCGAGCAGACGCAGCACAGCTTTAAAGCTTACTCATTCAAAAATGTGTGTTTGGGTTCCTTTTTTTTTTTTTTTCTCCCCTCCTTGCTCCATTTACGTTTGCCTTTCAAAGAGGAGCAGATGCACACCATTTGGGTTTGGGTGGCTCCTACTTGCTCTGAACTTTCTTCTGAAAAGAGCAAACCGTGAGCCGTGCGTCTGCTCCGCGCCTCAGAGGCAGTTTCAAACTTTGTTTCTGGCTTTATGAAGTTCTCTCGTGAGTCGTATTATAGATCTAAATGACCTTATTGTAGGTGGCAAGTTTAAATGTGCCATATTAATAACTTGTTATCCAAGACAAATTAAGTCCTTATGTGTCAAAAGCACTCTGTTCTGGATTACCTACAAGACAAGTATTTATTGAATAAACGTTGGATCCAATTTCATTTTAATGTGACTGACTGTATGCTGCAGCCCCTTAGAACGAGATAAAAACACTCAAACCTACAACTGTGTTGCAACATTACACCTAACTTGTCTATTTCTATTATTGTCTTTTTAACATGGGATCTCAAAAGTGTTTGGGGGGTTTAAGGATTTATTATTATTATTGTTGTTATTATTTTTTCTGCAGAGCAAGGAGAGAGATAGAAAAAAAGACTGGCATTCAGCCTAAAGAGAAATCATTGAAACAAATTAATCCTATGCCGTTTAAATTGACATGGTAATCCATCATCAGCAAAGGGAAACTCTGAAAGCAATCTAGAATCTGCAGTGTTCTTTCACTGGCCCTCAGGCACAAAGACAGATAGTAAAAGAGGAAAGGGGGAAAAAAAATCATAAAAGTTAGCAGCACCTTAGCATAGGGAAGGGCTAGAGAAAGCAGCTTTCACTTTTTTCTGCTTCCAAGCACCCAGCTCAGAAAGCAGCTCTGATTAACCTTCAGTCACTGCCTGCTAACATTTACTTGTGTGTCAGATCATCTTCAGCTGCTGGGATAGGAGTTATTTCAAATAGTGCAGAGCCCCCGTCCTGTATAAACTCCACCATTGAAAACTCTGCCTAACATCAACTTGGGCATTTCTGCTTACAGAGGGCCTTTTATTAGCCTAAACTTGATCATTCCAAATGGACAATAAATTCTATCTGCACAGTCCTGGAGAAAAGAGCTGTACTATCCTTGGGAGTTTAACAGCCAGGATTTTCATAGAGCTAGCATGAAAAATACTGGGGGGGTTTATTTGGGTTTGCGCTCCAGGTATTATTTTTTGTCTATCCCCTGCTTTCTCAGTGGGGCTATCCACCACAATATATGTTTCCCAAGAGATTTTTTCAAGCTAGTTTTAAATATCTAAAGTGATGAGACTTTGTGCACCTTTAAAATTTTATTAGACTTATGGTCAGAAGAAAACATAAACCTCTTGGGCCTTGAAAGCCCATTGCAATACAGCCATTATCCCTATAATGTCAACAGAGCCACAAAATTCTCTAGAAATAAACCTTTTAAGAACAGCTTTCTCTGCTTCATGTTTTCTTTTAAGGTCAGTGGTGCATCACTTTTTTGGAAAATGTTTCCCCTCTCTGGCCACGTTTAGCAATGTGAAATAGAATGTATATTACTAAATGAATAGGTTTAATTTTAGACACTGAAAAAATAAATAGAAGAAGAGAGCCAGGGCAGGAATAATACCTTTCAGTTAGAAACAGACATAGTAGAAAGAAAAAGTCAGAACTTTAGTGCCAGGGGCAAAGGGGTGAAAGGCTGGCTAATATGAACCATATCCAACATCTGCCCTATTTTAATTTAGCAGGGATAAAGTTTCTTCTTTTTTATTATTAAGAAAACTTTATGTGGCAGAGAAACCCATGAGCTATGTTATCAAAACTGTTTTATTGTCACACTGAAACTTAGAACTATTAAGAATTGGCGGGGCAAAGAGATAAAAACTCCCCTTCTCTCTCCTTTTATACTCTGTGACAAGCCTGGGCTCAGGTCCTGCTGACTGGGATGTCCTTTTCATGTCTTTATAAAGTACTGCACTTGGGGCTGTAATATAAAGGGGAGGTTAATTGTTCAGGATGGGTCCAAATGATTGATTCTCCATGTTAAAAAAAAAATAAAAAAAAAAAAAAAAATGAAAAATCTGAATATTTAAAACAAAATCCTGCCTCGGTGGTCGCCCTCGGAGGTGAGCGATGGTTGTGGTGCACAAGTGTAAAGAAGAGCTGGACTGGGGACCTGTGTGAGAAACAGCCCAAATTTCCAGGCTGGAACATGATCTCATTCCATCTAAAAGTTTTCCACCTCGATAGTGCAAATTCCACTATAAAATAACAAAGTATACCAAACCACATGTGAGTAGCTGTAGGAGCAAGAGAGCAAATTGGTTTCTGACAAAAGAAGGATGAATACCTTTGGATAATCTAAAGTTAAAATTTGATTGAAAGCATAACATTCCTCTAAGCATCAATATGCTTAGGATCCAAAATATGGTTATTTTATTACCAGTTAATACTTAGATCAAAGCAAAACACTGTAGCTGGAAGGGACGTTCTCTCTGGAAATAAAGTTCCATGTAATTATTTCCTATTAAAAACTAAAACTGGTCTTAGATTCAAAAATTTGGGCTTCCTTACATGTGATATAATGCAAGCTTGTCAAGAAGGAGCAGATGTACCATTTTTCACTGTTTGCTGGTATCTCTTTGATTTAAAGTTTTCGGTTTAGCTTTAACCCTTTGAATGTGAAAGATCCCCATCCAATTTACCTCGATCAGACCAGGGGGACTGTTTTGGATCATACTGACTCATTTCTTATGATAAGAAATTAGGATTTGATATAATCTAACATCATTTTAAATAAAGGCTGCAAATGTAAGGAGGTGAAATCTAAAGAAAATGATATGGCGATGGGTAGGCAGCTGAAAGTTAAATATTAAATTGTAAACAAGGGCTTTACTCTTGGGCAAAACAGCTCATCTTAATTCAATTCAAGACATGGAGTTTAAAATATGCACTCAAAATACTTCCAAGAAAGCTGCAACCTTTCAGAGGAGAGAGATAAGAACGTATTTTAATTATGAGGTTATAAATATGCGATAGATTTAAATATTTTTACCAACTCCTAATGTGCCACGTAACATTGTTCAGATGCAGTTATACATTTATCTGTCTGTCTCTATTCCTGTCCAGGGTTTTGCTTTTATTTTATTCTTTCTCCTTTTTTTTTTCTCCCCTCCTGATAGCTCAATCTCTATTTATGGCATCGCTGAGGCAGGCCCTGGGAAAATAAAAAAAAAAAAAAAAAAAAAAAAAAAATCTATCCTTCTGTATTTATAAACCACCACAGAATAAATAGGGAATGGTTCCTTTTTACAACTGAAGGGCTGGTATTATAAGTAGCAATATGAAATATTTAGACACATTATTGCAAGCTTCCCGGCTGTTTCTGATTCTGCTAATTATTTTTGATCTGTCAGTCAGAAATAAAAAAATAAATAAATAAAACTTTAAAGAGTTCATTAGGACTGCAGAAAGCAAGAAGAGTCAGATATAAGGCAGCAATTATAATTTGGTTTTAACATGTTTTTTTCATTTTTTGCTGACTCCTCAGCTACATTGTTTAGTAGAAGGATGGCTACAATATACTTCTACACTAAAGCCTGTTAAATAGGGAAGAAGCTGAGACATTCAGCTGGGATATTGTTTGCTAGCTCAATTAGTATCCCAAGAATTTGAAAGTACAATAAATGTATCTGAAGATCATATCTAAACATACTTACCAAAAAGTACCCACCTCTCTCAGCAGTTCACATATTTCTGCCTTCTAACTGGGAGGGAAAAAAAAAAAAAAAGAAAAAAAAAGGCAGTTCGATGTGTAGGTTAAGATTGGCGTGTGGCAAGGTTTGTGTGAGATACAAAGAAATCTGTATTTCACTCAACAATTTCATTGCTTAAACATATAGTTTAGAAGCCTCTTTTCCTTAAACATGTGGTTCAATAACATTTTCTTCAAAGGAACAACTCAGTGTGTTAAAAGATTTAAGAACAAAGAATGTGCTGCAAAATGCAAATTCCTCCAGTGTTATAGTGTGTATGCAATTATGTATGTAGGCAGATAGATATAATTTGAGTTATTAACTTTCAACATCAATGATGTACCCTGAATCAATACAATGTAACTACCTATTAAAATATAAACCAGGTGTGTTCCCAGGCAAATACAGTCTGAGAAGCTTTTCTAGATTTTTTTTTTTTCTTTAAAGATTACAGCTCTACTGTGGACAAGAAGCTCAAGAGATTGGTGCTAGTCCTAAAGATGGAGATTGCTTTGCTTTTTGCTGATGGTTCTAGAATGTTTCATTTCCTCCACGTTTGAAGAAAAAAAAAATAATTTAAAAAATAATAAACAATAATGAAATGGTGTGAAGGGGATGAATTGCCTCACAAACATCCGTACATTTACGCACCTCCGGATGCATGGGAAGGAGAAAAATTCCCCTATTTCCATATTTCCTTTGGCTGAAGGGAGGGAATGAAGGGAGCAGAAATCATTTTAAGCCTTGCCCTCCCGTCGGATCGACCCCTCTTGCAAATCCCTTTCTCCTGGCCGCCCTCCCTCGCTCCCCCGAGCACACAGCCCGGCGCAGTTAACCTTGGAGCGGCGCCGGGGAGGGAAGGGTTAATGAAACCCAGCTCTTTACGACCTCCAGGGTCAGACTCTTCCTATCTGCAATCTAAGGAATTAGGTAAGGAGGTTATAAGATTATAGTGAAAGGAGTTATAGGCCCTCGTAGCCTCACACCTGAACATATTGGGCTAATCCACTGGGATTCTTAAAAATCGCTTCAGCTATGGAAAACTGTTAATTAGGCTGGGTCTGTCCCGAGGTTTCCTGTTGCATTAGTGATCCAGCCGAGCTGCCTGCGCTCCATGGGCTCTCATGGAACGCTCTCAGTGCGCCTGTACTTTGTCCCTTCTCCACACATGAAATCAGCATCAGCCCCCTGATTTCGGGGTAAAAAATAAAAACAAAAAAACAACAACAAAAAAATAAAGCTGGGGGAAAATTCAGCCCGAGAGATGAACAAAAGTCAACCCCCTCCGGTCCCTGAGCCCTGGGTGCCCGGCAGGCTATTTGCAGCTGTTTCTAACTTCAGTGTTTGTTTACAGTAGCAAAATTAGCACTTGGAGGAGAAGTGAAAAGCTGTTTTCACATCAGTTTTACTCCTCGGTTCCTAGCTTGGGATGTCTTTCCTCCCTCCCAGCAATCAGCATCATTTAAAGTGCGGTTCAAGCTTTCTCTCGCTGCTCTGACTTAGCTCTCTGCAGTCGCATCCTATTTTCTGCTAAAGACAAATACGCGGAGAGAAGGTAGCATGTGAACACGGGCCAACCATCACGGATTCGAGGCAAAATAATAATAATAATAATCCCGAGCATCCCCACAGAACGTATTTTAACGTCGCATGGCAAAGCCCTGTCCTAGTCCCAGCTTTCTGCCCTTTGGCACTCAGATATTTGCTTGTCTCCAGCAAAGTTTTCTTTAATCCGCCGAGACACCCCAGGGCTGTACCTGAGCCACGGCTAAATTGCTCTCTTCGACCGATAAAATCCTGCAGCAGCAACTCCCCAACTTCAATACTTAAAGCAAGGGCTGATTTTAGTCATTTTGTCATTTGCAGAAATGCTGCATTATTTTATTTTTTTTTTAATTTTTTTTTTATGCCACTTGTGGTCACCCTCGAATGGCAGTAATCTGTAGATTACATATTACGAGCCTTGTCATTACGTGGATAAAACGAGGTGGTTAAACGCTAAAATCCATTTTACTCACCACATTTGCTTGTGGGGAGGGAGGGGGGCGGGAAGGAGAGGGGAGAACAAACTTGTAGGAGAAGGATTTAAACCCCTCGGATGGGAGCTGGATGTGCTGTCAGAGCCCTCTCTGCCTGGTGGCTACACGGGCTGGGGACCCCTCAACTTCACCTCCAAGGCAGGCGCCCGGTTACTCCAGCCCTCTCCCTCGCTTCTGAGCCTTTTGTCCCCATTTTCGTGGTATCTCAGCTTTGCTCCACAGAGGCGACTTTTCTCTGCCTCTCCTGGATTTGCTCTGTAGCATTTCTAGGCTCCTACTCTCCAGCTCTCCCCCCGTTTGCCTCTTTCATCTGTGTCCCTGATCCCTCTCCAGCTGATGTGATTCTTTAGAAATGTGGGTCTTATCCCGTCCCTACCTTTGCCGGCTCTGATTAGATATTATTTTTTCATTGGCTCTGCTACAATGGGTTCCTCCCTTTAATCTCTCGGTATATTTTCCCCCTCCCGGTATAACCAAATCCATGAAATTCACAGCCTCTCTCTTTGACACGACTGGTTCGTCTAATCACTCCATATCGATTTCCCTAACTCTTTTCATCCAGCTGAAGACACATTTTAAAACACTCCAAGCCAGAGTGTGCTCTTTGCTTTATACACACTAATAAAATGATTTACCCTTCTCTCTCTGCTCTCCTCACAGGAGAAAATCGTTCAAGTCGCGGCTATTTGTGTGTGATCAGTAAATATTTAGTGTGGCGACATCCTCAGCTCCTCTCCTGATCAATACGCAACCCAACAGGAGGTGGACTATTGTCCGGGTAGTGACTTGCTGAGATCTCCTTTAGATGAATTCTTTGCCCCCCATACTGTCTGTTATGATTTATCCTCGAAGGTGACCAATAAAGAAAAACTGAGTCTTTAAAAACGTCTGTTTCTAACCTGTTTACCGTGCCATTAAAGCACCTAAGCAAGGAATGGCTTATACATCCCCGTCTCCCACATCCCTGGGATGGGCTGGCACACGCAGAGCGCTGCTGGAAAATGGGGCTCAAAGCGGGCAGCCCCCGCACGGCTGCTCTGCACCCCCGAAAGCCCCGAGCCCCTCTTGCCCGACCCCTCCAGCCAAAGCCCGTCCTCTCTCTGCGCTGCAGTGTCACGGCAAAAGGGCGATTCCCCGCTCGCACCCTGCAGCACCTTCGGGCACAGGGCTCGCTCCACAGCTCAGCCTCAGCCGCTGGGAACGGCGTGGCCAGGGATGGAGGGTGCCCCAGCAACTTCCAGCCCTCCTCCCCCCTCCTCCTCATCGCATCCCGCCGCTCTGCCCGTCCCTGTCCCAGCACCAGGCTGAGGCAGGGCTGGGGGCTCAGGGGGTTTTTGTTTGTTTGTCTGGTTTTTTGTTTGGGGTGCTTTTTTTGAACGACATGGAAAATCTGCAGTGAAGGAAAAAATAATAATAATAATAATAATGGAAATGGAGAAGAGCTTAAAGCCCGTTTCCTGTGGTTAACCATAAAGAGAGCTTTCCCAGAGTGATAAAATGGGCAGCAAGAGAAGTTGGCGTGTGTGTGTGTATGTTTTATCCTGATGTGCTATTTCACCCCTGGGAAAGCCAGTGGCTCCCCTTGCAATTAGCCCAGGAGTGTGCTGTACCCGGTGAGAGGTCCGAGACAGCAGTGCTGCCGTGTGGGTGCCTCCACACAATGGCTACACGGTGATATCTGCATCGTCTGTGTGTGCTCACTCACACCATGTCCTGCAGCCCACAGAGGTGCCCAGATATTTATTTTATTCCCGTGCGTGTGCGTTTGCACCTCAGCTCTAGGTCGAAGGCGTTTATCTCTGCAAATGGACATTGCCTGCACAGGCGCTTCATAAATCCAGGGCTGTGTATTACAGATGTGCGACTGTTATTCAAATGTAAAACCAGCTACATCCACCTGTTAACTTTGTTTAGAAACCACTTTCACTAATGGCTTTTCGCTAACTTATTCAGCCCGTTACTGGAGTATGGGAGGCAATGGAGGGGAAAAATCCATATGAAACCCTGCTCACAGCCTCTCTTCGAGAGGACACTTTCCACACCTTGCCTAGACAGGGCTCCTATAGAGCGCTTATCTCTCGAATATATCTTTATACTAATGCATACTTAATTGGTCTGTCTTGACTGTCCATATAAAACAATTTAATTAGGGTGCTTTCTGCTTTGGAAAGAAAGGAAAAAAAAATCTGCCCAGCATTTATTGTATTTAGCACCAATACAGGCAGAAAATGTTGCACAAGTTTTTGGTTGAAAGAGCACCTATGTGTCCATTGAAGGGCGTTGATCCGAAAAGACAGAGAGGACAAGTAAAATCGATTTGAAGCAACCCTCTCTGTCCCTTTCACACCATTCAGACACTCCATTCCTTCTAAGACAAAGACCCAGCGCCTTGGGAATGCTGGCAAGGGAGAAAAAGGAGGAAAAAAGGAAAAAAGAGGAAAAAAAAGGAAAAAAGCTTCAATCCCCCCAAGCAAAAGGGAGAGCTCTGAAATTCCTTCATATTGCTGTTATTTACCCCCGAAGATATGTTCAACTCCAGGATTTTCTTCAATTCGAGGTCTAACACTGCTGCTGCGAGGAATGTCCCTGGAAGGGGAGGAGGTAATTATGGCTATTAGTGCTGCGAGCCCAGCCGCAACCTTGGTCACTCGCAGGCTTTTAGGGTTAAAATAGCCCTCACCTCTGACCCCTGAGGAGCAAAGTTGTAGCTATTGCCACAAGTTGGGCCAAAGTTTTCAAATCCAGGGCTGGGCAACACCGGAGGGGGCAAACTTCTCCCTGGAATTATTTTTGGTTGGGATTTAAATCATCTTTAGTCTATTTAATTGCCTTTCCCTCCTCCTTTGGCCAAACAATCCCTTTCGGAGAGGTGGGGGGGATTTCAAAATGCCATGCTCTCGCTACCTTTCCCACTGCTCTTTCCATTTAGGTTTAATTTGGCAGATTGTTTTCAAGCATGAAAATGGTTATCATCAAACTGAATTACTGGGTCAGCCTTTCATCCAGAGATCTCAAGAATAAAAAGGGGGGCGGGGTGGGGGGGTCGGTCAGGGGGCTCCCCCCTTTAGGCTTTCCCCGCTATGACCCGTCCAGCTTTACAAAAATAAGAGCATTTGGGGAAGAAATGAAGAAAGGACAAAAAAGCTTGGATTTGTCTCCTGTGCTTTCTGCACACCTTCTCGATCCTCCTCTGCAAGGGGGGATTTTGGAAGGAGGGCCGGGGGGGTGCTCAAACTGAGGAGGGGAAGGAGCCCACAGATGTAAGTACCCCTCTGGCAATAATAAAAATTCATTCAAGTGGGCTATGTCTCCATCTTCCATGTACTGATTAGACTTAACAAGAGTGGAAACTTGTGTAGACCATATTTATGGTATTAACAAGCAGTTAAAAGATTTATCCTTCTTCTGATCAATATTGTTCGTGGCCGGTCCTTCCCCCCCACCCCCCGGGCCCTCCCCGAAGGCTGCAATGACAATCGCCTTCATACTTTTTCATCACCGATCGAGGTGGCAAAACCCTTTTGTAATTTTCATTAGCCCAGTAAACATGCAATTAACATGCAGCACTGTGGTTAACTTAATTCCTGTTTTAAGGCAAGGACAAGCAAGAAATGGAAGAGCGTTTGTTCCATTTGTCAAGTATGACACACTCCCTACCCTAACAGTTTCTTAAAATAAAAGCTCGGCTCCCCACCACCACGACCACCACCCCTCTTTCCAGAAACCCCCCACACTGATACACACACATACACAAAAAGGAGCAGGAATCCATTAGTTGGAGAGTATTCTCCTGCCAAATGCGGTATAATGTATTCCAAATTTTCCCAAGCCCTCACTGTACCGGGGTCCCGTTCCCCCCACTCCCCCCCTCCCATCCCGGGGAAGGGGGCTGACTCGCTGATATTTCTCGTGGGTGAAAGATTCAGCCTTTTCCTAACCGTAATTTTTTTTTTTTTTTTTAATAAAATAAAACTAAACGTGCTTCCCATGACTAAAAGTTGCCATGTTTGTGAAGGGGGTGGGGAAAAATGTCTCCAAGGGTTTCAATTAGCAACAAATGATTATTGCAACGGATTTTTGGTAATGAAAAAATGTGGAGTACCTCTTTCGAGCTGGGATCTCAGGGGCAGTGAGAGAGAGAGAGGGGGGGAGAGGGAGAGAAGGAGAGAGAGAGAAAGAGATTGCTGATTAGCTCGGATTCTTTCCCAACTTGCTTTAGCGTGTGCTTGCGTTCCCTGCCGACCCTACACAGGACACTATATATTTTTTCCCCTTCGGTGCATGTGTTGATAGTCCAGCCTGTAGTTGTTTGCGGTTGGCTTTTTTTTTTTCCTTTTCTTTTTTTTTTTTT
>NC_031779.1:15563648-15567394 GCF_001522545.3 Parus major
TTTTTTTTTTTTTTTTAAGTCTCGCCTTTCCAGCTCCAAACAAGGTGTAGCGAGACGCTCTTCCTTCTAAGGAATGAAATGAGACAAGGATCACTCAAAGACATCTCCTACCTTGGGCTTGGGGATTTTTTCTTAAAGGCAAGGCGCACATTCCTAAGCAGCTGTGTACAAAGCCCCCCCTGAAATCTTGTCTGTGTAAAGTTAGAGTGTGTTCAGGGTGTTTTTTTTTTTTTCCTCTCTCTCCCAAGGCTGATCGCTAATAATACATCGAAAGCACTTCCCTTTAGGTTGTGGGAAATCTATTCCCTTCACCTTGCTTCCTTTTTTTCCCCCCCTGAAGGCTGTAACTTTACTTTTTTTTTTTTTTTTTTCGCTCTCTCTCTTTTTTTTTTTTTTTAATCAGTTTGCACAATCGCTTAGATAAACACCAAGAAGGAGACTTCTCTTTAATTACCCAACGCACATCTTTCTGGGGGGCAAACAGCGGTCTGATTTTTTTTTTTTTTATTTGTTTGTTTCACCTGCCAAACTAAAGGAGAGGTAGAAAAAGGAAGATGCAAGCGATTTGGGACCTTGAACAAGGCAAATATGGTTTTGGTATGTTTACTTATAGTTTTTTTTCTTCTTCTTTGACACTTTTTTCGGGCAATGTGTTGTGATTCTTGTGTTTCTCTTTTAAGGAAAACAAAAAATCCAAAAAAGCAAATGTTAGCTAGCGTGCGTCTTAAACGATCGTTTCTAAGGTTACGTGGGTTGCTCTAAGGAGGGGAAGAGGGGAGGGGGGCAGACCCAAGTATGTGTAATTGCAGCACCATCAGTTAGCACGTCCTTTAGCTAAATAAAGCAAAGCAGCAAACAAACAAACAAGCGAACAAACCCAAGGAGCGGACCCGGCTTCCAGGTCCGAGGCAAAGCGGCTCCAAGTCATTTCCCCAGGAGCAGCGGCCGGCGCTGCCGCCCCTGCCCGGCGCCGGGGCTGCTCGGGGGGAGCGCGGACAGACCTGCTCCGGAGGGTGGGAGGGCAGGACGAGGCTCTTAACTTAAGTGATAGGTATTAAACTGCCCGGGATCGCGTCGCAGTGTGCAGCTGGCAGCGGGGATTTTTTTGGGGGGGAGGAAGGAAAAAAAAAAAAAAAAAAAAGTCGGTGGTGAAGGTAGAGCGCCGAGATCCCCTCTCCCCCTCCGGTCCCTTCCCTGGCTAAGCAAGTACAATGGAAAGAAGCTGGAATATACTCACCATCCGAAGGTGTGGTTGGCAGTTCGGCTGAGGCTTTAAGGCAATTATTTATCCTTTTTTTTTTTTTTTTTTAAGTATTATTGCAAAAGACGTAGATCTGACTTTAAGCAGCAGAAGTGTTTTGCTCTGACAACAGCAAGCGAGGCTCGGATCCTCGTTAAAAAAAAAAAATCACAAAACAGGATTCCCCCCCCCCCCATCCCTTACCACTATCCCTTAAAAATACCTATTCGGCACAGCTCTCGCAGAAACCCTGATGCAGAAATCTTATAGTCCGGTCTAGGAGTGCCCAAGCCAATTAATTTTAAATCCTTAGGAATTAATCAGATTAAAATGTACAGAAGTTTCATTCTCGTATGCATACGTGAGCCAAAAGTCGTTTCCCTTTAAGAGATCCTTTTCTTTTAAAGTTGAATTTTAGGCAGATAAGAGACTTACACTAGGGGGCAGCCAGATACTGTACTTGCTCCAATCTTAAGCAATTTTTTTTCCTCTCTCACAGCATATGCTCTGATTTAGCACTGTAAATTTTTCAGAGGACCCAACTCTGACAGCCCCTGGTGATTTTCAAAGTACCACAAGCCAGTGGTTAAAAATTGCATTGACTTGGAAGTTCAGAGGCACACAATAGGAGCCACTTTCCCTATTCATGGAACTTCAGTGTGGTGGAAGAGAAAAACACACACATACTACATTGAGGGAGAAGAGGAATTCATTGAATTCTGTTAGACGTAACTGCTTTCCACTGAGTTCAGAGCGAAACTCGGTATTTGTTCGATGCTGTATTCATATTGCGATTTAATCTAGAAAGAATTAGAGGACTGTTAGGCAGCTTTCTGCCAGGAAAGCAGCTTCCCCCTCCTTCCTCCTCTCTTTTTGAAACCTAAAGATTTACACCGGCTCTATCCCCAACTCTATTTTAGCAAAATAAATCCTTCCACTCCCTCTCATTAAAATAAATTTACATCTGCAGTAAAATGGCAGGAGGGATGCGTTTGTTTATTTGGAAAACCAATACGGTCTCACTTTTAAACCAGAGCATTTCTATTGTCATTAGCCTCAGAGAAGGACAGTGGAGAATCTCCCCCTTCCTTGCGAGGCGCTCAGGTTTCGAGAATTATTTAGCGAAATTAGCTGCAGTTCATTTTTACATTCATCTCTTCTGTCTCAACCCACTCGCAGGGGTGTTTTCAAATAAATAGCAAAGCATCTAATGGTGCTAATAGATAGTTATATCGCTGTATCCCTCGAAGAGCAAATAGTTAATCTGGGGCATTCTTCATTAATGCTTGAGCAATCAGCGTATACGGCGGCTTTTAAGCGTGTATCAATGGTTTTTCATTTTTACGATCATACGTTCAAACTATTAATATTGTGCGCCCTGTTAAAACCGCTTTCTCTTCTGATTTCTGCATTTGTTAGGACGGCGTTTATGTTTTTTCATATGGTGAATTAATCCTGTTTACTTTGTCAGATTCGAGACAGGAAAGGTTGGTGTTGGGTTGTGGTTTGGGTTTTGGCTTTTATTTTTTTCCTCAGGAAATTCAACATCAGCAACAATCTGTGGCTATTCTGCATTTTGAACCCCCACCTTCTCCTACCCTCCCCGAAAGGTGACCTCCTCAGCTCTGGGTTGTTTGGAAATCCTAAGGCAGTTCCCCACATTTTAACCAGGAAAGATTCCTTTCCCACTTTCTGTCTTCCCAGTCCCTCCTGGTCACTGTTTCGGGTAAAGGTTATTTTTTGCTCCATGAGGATCAATGGGAACGCTGCAGCCTTGTCTTTGAAATTGAGTCGCAAAAAACATCTTCGCCCGTGGGGTTTGAACACACCGGGTTTCCAGGCAGGACACCCTCAAGTCGAGGTGCTTTTTACAACTTTCCAACCACCTCCGCACCTGCGGCTTTAGCCACATGTATTATTTCTGCGGCAGAAGTATGTGGGCATGCGGCAACATGAAAAAGTGTGTGTGAGGTGGTGAGGGGCAATTAATCCCTCACAGAGTTGTGCCCAGGTCTGTGTCCCCGCGGCCGTGCCTGGTGACCGGCTGGGATGTGAGCGCCCTTAGTCGCGTGTGTTCACAGAGGAGGAATGGTCGGGCCGGGCATTTTTCTGTCTATGTTGACATGTTTTCTATTTTATCTCTCCGTCCCTTCGCTTGCTCGAGCGTCTTTTGGCCATTTTCACCGGGAGAAGGACTCGAGTCCCCGCTCGGCTGGCCGGTGGCTCCGTTCAGCGGGAAATAAACACGTCCCCGTGCTTAGCTCTGTTACATGTTCGCGGTACAGCACCGAGGCCGCGTTACAGCGGCGGGGTACGTGTGGTCATGAAAGCCCCGAACCCGCAAAACCCCGAAATAAAGTTAAAGGTGTTGAGGCGAGCGGCGCCGTGGCGATGCCGAGCGAAAGGCACGGCTGTCACGCTCCGCGGAGCGGCGTGCCGGGCTTCGGTGCTGCCTGGAGCGAAGCCGCGGTCCCCTCGCTTCGGGGCGAGCGGGAACGAGGAGCGC